>NW_007113343.1:524170-692070 GCF_000164805.1 Carlito syrichta | reverse complement strand
CTGCCGGCCGCCGGTGACCGTCCTGGGAAGGGCTCGGGGATTTTGAATTGGGACCAAATATCCACCCCATTTCCTTTGTCAAGCCCTCTCTCCGGGTGGCCAGCGGCAGGAGCTGCAAACTTGGGCACCGCGGCTCCGCGGCCGGAGGACGGCCTTTGGAGAACCGCGGGACTCAGGTGCTGGGGCGCCCGGCGGCTTCGGGCGTGCTACGGAGTGTGAGCGCGGGGGAGTCCCGAGCGCGCGGCCAGGAGGGGCCCCCGGGAGCTCTATATGGAGGAGGGAGCCCAGAATGGTGTGCACCAGGAAGACCAAAACTTTGGTGTCCACTTGCGTGATCCTGAGCGGCATGACCAACATCATATGCCTGCTCTACGTGGGCTGGGTCACCAACTACATCGCCAGCGTGTATGTGCGGGGGCAGGAGCCGGCGCCCGACAAGAAGCTGGAGGAAGACAAAGGGGACACTCTGAAGATTATTGAGCGGCTGGACCACCTGGAGAATGTCATCAAGCAGCACATCCAAGGTACGCGCGCCCCAGAAACTTAGGTCGCCCGTGAGGCCCGGGAGTGCCCAACGCGGCGCGGGATGCGCTGGGGCCGGTGCGCATCCATCCAGCGAGCGCGGGGCACCCGGGCCGCCGACGCGTGTGTGTTGGGGGATGCGTGCGGGACCCTCGGCGTCTGCGGCCGTGCGCGCTTTCCCGGGGCACACGTGTGTGCGCTGGGCTGCACGCGCGGGTGTGTGCAGCTAGCTGGCGGTGTGGGGGCGCGCTTCGCACGTGTCCAAATGTGCGTGTGACTCCTGGCTGGTTGCTCACGGGCTCTCGGGCTCGCACACAAGTCCAGCTCCGAGTGTGTGTGCCTGTGAATGTTGGTGTGTGTACAAGAGATACCGCGCGGACAGATGAGCTCATTTGGCCACTGTAAGCGGCAGGCAAGATGCCCGCGCGGCGGCCCTAGCCGTTGACATTTGGCTACGGGGCAAGCCGGGGATAGGAAGAATGCATCGTCGCAGCCCCAGCCCCAGCCTTGCTGTGTTCGTTCCGTGGGCGGCTGGGAATGCAGGGGGGCTCTGTGGCTGGAGGTCTACTTAAACCTATTGCGGTCCCCACCCCCACTACAGCCTGCGGGTACAGGACCCTCTCCAGAAGCAGGTGTCAAAGACCGGAAGAAGCACTGGTGCCCGATCTCTGTCCACTGCGGTCGCACCTCCGCCTAAGACTGGGAGAACACGCCCTGGGCTGCGCCTTCCCCGCGGAGCTGCCCGGGACCGATTGAAGGCCGATTTGCTCTGGTAGCTCCACTCCCAGGCCCGGGGAGCTGCCGGGGCGGGGCGGACAGACCCAGGTGGGTCTGAAGTCTCAGGCTGCGCCGGATGGGTGCGCTCCAGGTCAGGGTGGGGGGTGTGGGGCGCTCTCCTGAGGCGACCCGGTGGATGAGCAGACAGAGGCAGAGGATGGGGTCCCGCGCGCCGGGGGCCCTCGTGCCGGGTGTCACACGCGCCCTCACGTTCACACTTCTTTTTCTTTGCCTTCCTGCGCCCCCTGCTTTCGACCAGGCGTCCGAGCTCCACTGGGTCGGGGCCAAACCCAGTTCACCTGTAAATCCGGCATGCCCACAAGGCTCCGGGGCCAGCACGGCAGAGCTTAGCAAAATCGAGTTGAGCTGAAGGCTTTCTCTCCCAGGAGCGCTGCCTTTTGTTTACACGTGGGTGTCTGGACCCCAGACCTTGCACCTGCTGCCCTTGCGAGGGTAGGGGTCGCTGCTCTGTCTGAATTTGGTGTTTCCCCACATGTCCAGAATAGTTCCTTTCCAGGGGAGGTTCAGGTGAGTGCAGGGGAGGTGTCCTTATCCGTTGTGGTTTCTGACTGATGACTTAAAAACAAGCGCATGACTTTGACACCTACGTAGAAAAGGGGACCACTGACACTTTCTTCAGCCCTGCCTCTGCCTCTCACCCAGGCACTGGGTTTGGTGACCAATTTGTCTGTTGGATGGGTGCCTGTTGTTGCTAATTCTTACTTGTTCTTTTCCATGGATCTGGATTGACAATTAACCAGCAGCAGGAGTATAATGTTTGCCCCAGGGTGATTCAGAATGCTCCCTGGGAGACAGAAGGCCATGAAATACTGTGGCATTTCTAGTTTGCCCACAGATTTCAAGAGATTGTCATTCACGGATTCTCTGTGGTGTGTGTGTGTGTGTGTGTGCATGCACGCACGCATCTGTGTCTCTGTGTTCCTGGAAAATGATTCCTTCATGCCCTTCTCTCTGATCAGGCAGGAGGTGAACAAGGAACTGCTTTGGGAAGCACTGAGGGGACGTTATTAACCCCTGAGCGTGTCATGTGGAATGTGGACCATGTTACATGATTTGTAAAGCTTTATGTGGAAATGAGCACAATGTTGAAGTTGAAAGGAGCCTTTGTGATTTTTTTCTCCCCCAGAAACCTTAAAACTGTGTATTGTTCAAAACTTTCAAATATATACCTGAAAAAATTGAGGGAGATGGGTGAAAAACTGAAAGCAGGATCCTTAAAACATGTGTGGGTCCACTTCTCTTGCGTAGGTGTGATGACCCCCGTGGATACTCGGAAATAACTGCAATCCCAGAAAGGCCAAAGCCACAACCTATAGTGGGGTGGGTAAGGGTCAAAGACTGGGGAAAGACCAGAAATGAGGCAGGCAGAGGGCAGAAGGCACCTGGTTGGCTGTGCTGTGATGGCATTACAATGACTGACAACTCCCTCTGTGTTGCTGGAGCCACGCAGAGCTGGGATTGAGGGATCATAGGTAAGGGGCCTACGAAGTCCTGAACAGGCAAGTATAGCTCTCTGCAGGCAGAGTGGGAAAGGACAGTGAGATAGACTCTCGGAATTAGTGGTACAGGCCATTCATGTTCATTCACTGTCAAGTTCCCTCTAGTCAGTAGAGCCTTTGAACAAACCAGTTTACTTTGCTGAGCTGAGGGGAATAAGGAAACATAATAGTAAGAGCTAAAAATTATGTAGCACCTGTTACGTGCCAGTCTCTATTCTAAAATGCTTTCTGCGTAATGACTTATTTAATCCTCACAACCTTATGAGATAGGTGATATTTGCCCCGTTTTTCAGGTGTGGAAACTGAGGCATGGAGAGAATATAGGACTTGACCAGAGTCACACTACCAGTACGTGGTAGGATAGGGATTTAAATTCAGCTGGTGTGGCTCCAGAGTCTTTGTTCTTACCCACCCACTGTACTGTCTGCTAAGGGGTCCATGGGGCCACAAGAGTCACAGTGCTCTCCTGGAGTCAGTTGATGATGGTGGAAGTGGATGTCAGAGTGAGAGAGCTGTGGTGAAGTCAGTAGCCTTCCCACTTGGAGACTCTTTCCATAGATAAACTCAGGAAGCTCTGACTTTTATTTTGTTTCATGCCAAGAGGCAGAAAAGTTGCATTTCCTTAACTAATGCTTGCTGAATGCCCAGGACAGTTCCAGCACATTCTACTGAGATTAAGTATGGCATAGAAGTGTGGGTGAATGGATGAGTACCGATGCTCAGGGATGCTTCAGTCATTCATGAAAGCATTGCCATGCTCCAAAGATGTTTTGCTTTGGAGTTTTGCTCAGATTTCTCTTTCCTTGGGAAGGAAAGTTGTCCCAGAAGCTGCAAATGTCACAAAATGTTCTGCGGGATGTTGAGAGGACTTACAATTAGAATAGGCTTTGGAGCGTCACCCCAGAGGTCTGTTCTAGTCATGACTGAAAAGTTTATTTTCCTCTTGGGGGTTACAGTGATATTTCATTTTAATTTGTTTTCTGATTGAATGATTTAATTAGATGGTGTTTGGGAATCTCTTGGGAATGTAAATTGCAGTTTTGAGAATTTTTTTTAACAAATAGATGTTAAACGAGAGGGTGGATAACTTCAGATTTTTTTTTAAAGCATCTTGATGATTTGGAAACACAAAATAAGTGTTAGTGTGGGTTTGATCTTTGAAGAAGAAAGATGGGATGGCTTGATGGTGAGATGGATGAAGCGGTTTGCTCCAGAAGGCCTGGTGTTGCAGAGCGCAAGATGTAAAAATGTGGATTTGCTTCTTAATTTGGAAGTCCAGTAAAAACAAAAACAGCTTTCTTCTTTTTTTAGTATCTTTCTGAATCTGTAAGAGAAAGTGCCAATGCTTAAGAATGTATTTAAAAATGTATAAAATTGTCCATAATTTATTCTACCCTAATGACTATTTTGCGTTTTGAGTATTTCCTTCTAGTTCTGTCCATTCGCCTCCATATATCAAAATGAAGGTGCAGTCATGACTTCCATGTCATTCTATATTCTGCTTTTTTCACTTTGCTGTCATTAGAAACCCTTTTTTCCACATTTTCTGCATAATTTATAGGTTCAACGTTTATCTGTTGGGGACCTAATATGTGCCAGGTACTGCACTGGGGAACTGATTGGGAATGGCAGTGGTGAATCCAGTCACTCTTGGTCCCTATCATATTAGATTTCTTTGCAAATTCAGCATAGTAAGGATTTAAGGTAGTCGGATGATCAAAAAATTAGCTAAAGAGGAGAGTAAAGTGAAACATATACATGCACTAAATATTTTTGTTTTAATGTTATTCAGAATGGACATTCATTTGCCAGCCTTTTGATGTCAGGACAAAGCCTTATCTTTGGGGTGGGTCTGCCAATGGGTGTTCTGCTCATCTTCCCTGCATAAACCATCATGTCTTGTTTGGAAAGTTTGAGTTCTAGTTCGGTTTTCTTTAAAATTCCCTGGGAACTTAATAGTGCTTATGAAGCAATCTCAGTGGTAGCCTACAATTTAGTGATTTTTGTCTCATCTTTTGTAATGATTTTGCTCATGTGTAATTTGACTGTTATTTTTTAAGTGACTACCTTTTAGAAAGTCTTTGCAAAACATTTACATTAATTTTCTTAGAAATGACAACCCTGATCTTTTTAGCAATCATATTTCATTGGTTTACATAATATGTAATTAGATTATGCTGTTACAGTAACAGATACAAATAGTGTAAACAGGTTTGGGAACAAGCTTAGTGGATGGTTGGGAAGCTTACAACTCAATTGTTTGCAGGAGTGGGCAGTGGTACTAGAGAAAAGCCCATCCACAGGGGCAAAGGCATCATGGGGTTTGGCTACAGAGGGAGTAGAAAGCATGGTGAATCTGGAGACTTGATGAAGTGGAGAGCTTTTTAAGAGAAATGTCACTGTATTTTTAATGACTGCATAGTATTCCACCATGAATATACCATTATTGATTCAACCGCTTCCCTATTATTGGACATTTGTTTTGAACATCCTTTGCATTACTGTTTTCTGCTTTTGAATTATTTTTAAGGGTGTATTTCCAGAAGTGGGATTACTGCTGACTCAAAGAGCATGAACATGTTTATGAAAGATTTTTTTTTAAATGAAAGCTTTTCTCCACAGCCACCAACAGTGTGTTATTGTCCCAGTGTCATGGAGCCTTGCTAGCCTAGGGTGCGATCATTCAACTTTTTCTGGGCGAATGTCATCTTGTCAGATGCTCTATTCTTTTGATTTGTACTCCTTTGATAATGCTAGAACTTCATATCCTCCCCATGTTTGTTTTTATCTTATGGGACTGTCTGTGTCTTTGGCCCATTTTCCTCTTGGATTATCAGTGCTTATGATTTGTATATTTTGCATATGTCTTATTTATAGATATTGTAAATAAATAAATAATGCATTTATGCCTATAGTATACATTATTATGTATATAATTGCTGTTGGGGCAGTGGTTTTCAAACTGTGTCTTCAGGAGCCCCAAGCTTCTAGAAAATATTTCACTTTTAAAAAAGCTCTGCTTCTTAAAAAACAAAAAAGATTGAAAATAACTGTTTTGGGAGAAAAGGAAAGATCAGACTGTTACATTTTTGTGAGGGATGATGGTGGCATAAAGAATTCAACAGAGTAAATAAATCTAAAAGGAAATTGAATTCCTGGGTGGTGTTCTTGTAACATCTATTTACCCTTCTGAATACCGTGATTAATAATGCATTACATTATATGACTAATTTCTAAATCCATTATCTTACTTCATTGAGTCAAGATCATCCCAACAATGGGAGAAATGGCTTATTAACTGCACTTTGTTTCTTGAAGGTTTATTAGTCATATTATGTGCATAGTAATGTACGTCAGGTCAGTAACGGCAGACTGTTCACCATGACTACAAACCGTGTATGGTCCCTAAGAATGAGAAAATGTCTTGTGCTTGGATGTTTTTCTGCCTCCTGTGGCTTTTGGATGTCGCTTGGAATTGGCTGGTGTTCTCCTCATCTGATCTTTGACTTGGCAGGGCTTGTGAAGAAGAGGACATGATGTTTGCAGAGTACTTGGAGTTTATTAGAGTAAAGGGTGTCATTTAAATAGTAAAGCTATTTGTCCTTTGGAATGAACTGTGGCATGTGAAATGATATTAGTAACAGTGATTGATATCTTGAGAGAGTTCAGTACCAGGATTTAGGAGTTGGGCCTAATTACCTTTGTTAATAGCTCAGGACCACATCTTCATGAAGTAGAAAAGGCTTGCCAAAGAATACATCTTTTTCCCATGGCCAGAGAGTCTTCATTTTTAGCCAGAAGTGTGTAGGCTGTAAAATAAATGAGTTCCACATTCTTTCCCACTCACTTGACTTCAATTGTTATTTGCCCTTGATAAGTAGGTTGATAGGGGATCTCAAGGAGAAATCCAGAATGAAAAATGTCAGAAAGCCACAGTCTGGTTTTATGGTTTGTGAGGGCCTTGAAGTTCAGCTTCCGTCACTTGGGTTGGGCTGGTCTGTGTTTTCCCGAATATATTTATGGAAGGCAGGACCACACATGCAGGGTTACTGGAGCATTTTCATTACCGTCTTGTTGGATTTCTGACCTTACTTCACTTGAAAAATGGAATGGGCTTTATTTGAATGGGCTATGGGCTTGCTTTGGGGCTTAAGGGTTTCTTTAGTTTGGTAGCCCTTTCTGTCACTTGAGTTCTAGCCTAGGAGAGACACAAGACAATCCATCTGGAGGTGATGTTGCACAAGAAGGTCCTTTGGGGAAACACCCAGCTGGACCTGAGTGATGCATACGGCCAGAAGGCAGCCTGATGGTATTTGAGGAGAGGTAGGATTACGCATGGAGCCGAAAGGACAGATGTTCACAAATGTTGGATGGATACCGAAGTGGCTGAGACCCACTGATCTGTAGTCTACATTCAGTGCCTGGTGGGCTGTGCTGTGAATGCTGGCCTTGAATGCCTCTCTAAGGCTGGGGGTTCTGTCTTGAATTTGGCAGGCATTTGATTATTTTTTTGTTCCTATAGTTGTGATCATTGTCAAATCCCACTCTGCCTGTGGGGTTATAGTCAGCTCTATTCTGCAATGCAGTGCTTGAGCACAGGGGTTCTGTTTCCCTGTTCCTCAGACATATCCTTCACACATAACCTGCACCCAGGGCAGGGGCCAGCGTGAGGCACCTCCCAACATACTGCATTCATTCTCATTCCTCCCCTTTGTTTCCCACTCAAGAACACATATTAGTATGCAAGGAAATGTGACAACCTTGAAATTCCTTTAATTTATTAGAGTTAAAGTTAATCATTCATAAGCTTTGGTACTTAAATGATTGTTAATAACTAATTACCGCACAACTGTTCCAAAATACAGTATGTTGTGGCAGTGATTGGGAACGACTGCTGTTCTGGAATCTTCTATGTGGGTCTGTGCGCCCTTTTATGAACCCTGCTGTTCCAGTGAAGCCAACTGGAACTTTAAGCAAAATAATTTCTGGTCATATGAATGCCAATGCTTTGATAGTTTTTCTGATAACACAATTATGAATTAAAATCTGTTGCTAGAGAGATCATCCCAGTGGGTATGCAGTTCTGAGCTACAGTTCTCTTTCATGGCCTGACATTCAATTTCAGTTTTGTGATGATTTGTTTTGGAAAGATGAAGCTGCCCTTAATGATGCCAGTAGAAACCACTGAGTACCCAGCCCCAATTGAGACACTGAGATGCTTCCCGTATATGGTCGCTACTAAAATGATGTAGGAGCTGACAGGTGTGCTCACTGGGCTGTGTTCCAATGTCACCATCCTTCAAGAACTCACAAAAGTACAGTGTTTGGGAGAGCCAGTGAGGCAGCATCTGCACCCTTCACCTGGGGACAGGTGAGCACAATGAAAGTAGTGCTTGCAAAAGGAGGCTTGGCCAATGCTTTGGCATGAACCAGTTCGTTTTACCAATGTGCTAAGTTGAAGTCTCAGGGCAGAGCACCCTGATTATGACTGTTGAGAGGTGCCTTGTTTGGCTTCACCAATCTGACTTGTCTATTCATCTCTGTCCCCTGGGAACTTAGGGTTAAGGGCCACTGAGATCCCAGAGGAGCAGGGAGGCAATGCAGGGACTCCGGCAGGACAGCATTCAAAGCTTGGCTTAATACTAAGTGTCATGCCAATGGCATCTGGGGATTTGGGAGAACAGTACCAAAATTGCTTGGGCCAATGAATATGAGAGTAAGAAAGCTAAGGAGAGATTTGAAATGACAAATGAGAATCCCAGCCAAACCCTTGATTTATTTTAAGAGCAGCAGGCATACAGAGAATGGAAGATTGATTGTATCAAGGGAATGGAGGAAGAGAATATCTGTATTCCTGTATGTCAGGGGCTGGGCTGGGTGCTGTCCAGGCATGATGGTGTGATTGATTGATTGATTGACTTATTTTAATGAACAAATAAAAATTGTATTAAAAAAAACAAAACAGTTTCTTTTCAACTTCACAACGTGGCAATGTAGTGTTTTAGTGGTAAGAAAATGAAGACTTAGAGACAGAGAGTTGGTCCAAGGTAGGTCATGGGCTGCTGGATGGTGCAGTCAAGAAGGAAAACTGTCTCCCAAACCTGTGCTTTCAATAGAATAGAAAAGAAGATGAGAATTTCACACAGAGAGGCACTGGATGATCAAAGATGATGTTCAAGTGTAAGCTCAGGGGCCTCATGGCAAGTGGGAGGCTGGAGAGAGAGGAGCCATGCAGTGGGGCTTGGCGTGTCCTTGTGTCAGCCAGGAATCTTGAGGTTAGGGTAGGTGGAAGGAGAAGGCTCCGCTCTGGAAGGTGAGTGACGTACCACCACGGAGCTGTGGAGAGCTTGGGTCACTGCAGCTTGCTGTGGACCCCCAGGAACTTGTCCTTGTTGGAAAAGCAGAATATTCCAGCTGTAGCATAGAGTTCATTCACATCCACGTGTGACTTTTGAGCACTGATGGTGTGCCAGACACGGAGCCGAGTCCTTTCCTGTGCCCTGTCTTAGTCATGAGTCTTCTGGGGTGACCTACTCCTTCTGGTTTACCTCCCAGTCTTGCCCTGTTTTAAAAATGAAGGTCCCGGGTCCAAGGATGCCCCATTGCCTTGGGCACACCTAGATGGTTGGTCACCCGAGTCTTCTCACAGTGGTGAATTCTGTTTAGTGGCAACTCTAGCACCAGGGTAAAAATAGCCCTTCTGATTGTGCTGTGTCTGTGTCTTCTGCTCACCACTCTTGACCTTCTTGGAGAGTAATCAGGAAAACAATGAGGGTCCAGCAGCCCCTGCCCCATTTTCCCTGCCCACACAGGCTGCCTCCTCTCTTGTCTTTGTTATTTGTTCCGCCTTGGCATTCTCAGTATTTCAGCTGTTGGAGTCTCTCAGGATTTGGAAAGGAAGAAACAATTGCTGTAAAGGAAAGCTTTAATAAAGTGGTTTGGGCAGAAAACATCAGCAGCTGTTTATTTGCCCAAAACAGTGGGGGTTCGTATTAATAACCTTGTGAGTTATATGCTGGGAAGTTAAAAGTAAGCAAAAATCTTACTCAAGACCTGCAAATGTGAAGGTGACTTTATTCCTTTATTGAACTAATCTCTCTTCCTGTTTATGCTGGTGACATTTTCTATTATCCACATGGAAGATTCTTTTTGATCTTCCGTTACAGATTTATTTAGCGGTGCCTTGGTGAGCATCCCAAAGCAGAGGGGTTTTCTGGTTTTTCTTTATTGCAGTGATAATGCTTGGTGTTTATGCGGTTCCTGCCTCAAAAGACTTCAACAAGCGGGATGAGTTTTGTCTAATCATCATATTTCCCTGGTGGGAGAGAAAGAGCCACGGCAGAATGGGAGAGTCACGAGGAGGCTACAGGCCCGCCTGTCAGTTCACGGTCTTGGAGAAGTGAGTCTTTGAACATTTCCCTTTCTTTCACTTCCAAATCTCATTTTAATAATAAACTGATCTTCTGATTTGCTTGAGTTTCTGAGAGTGAGTGAAGGAAAGTATAACATGTAGGAATTATGAGGTAGAAACTCCAACTCTCTAATTGGGCCAGACTTTTATTTTATTGGAACTTAGGGATTTATCTTATAAGGAGAATCTCATGGAAAGTGAATAGAAGAGACTTTTATCAATCACTCAAAAATTGGAAAAAAAAACCAGTGAGAAAGAGCTGTAGAAATAGGCCTGAATTCATCTGGAGAAGAAATGGGTAGAGGAGGGGAATTAGTGTTTGTTGAGTACCTATTATGTGCTTCACCTTATTTTAACCTCATAACCTTGTGGGATGGCGTTATTACCCTTATTTTACAGATGAGGAAATCGAGGCTCAGTGACTGTAATTAACTTGTTTAAGGTTAAGCAGGTAGTAAGATAAAAAGCCCATTGCCTCTTTTAGGATCCTTAGGAAGGGGCTGAGGGACCTCTTGTTTTTCTGCTTCAGTGATGCTGATTGAGAGAAAACAGGCTTGTTCCTTTCTCTTAGCTGAAAGGTTGTAGATGAGACAGAAGGTGGCTTCTTGCGAGAAGCGAAGCCCTGAGCTAGGTTACAAAGTGACTGTTCTGGCAGCCTCTTACCCTGGAGATGCAGGAGGTTGCCTGTGCCAGGAGCTGACCTGAACTCAGCCCTTGGAAAAGCTGAAAGAGGTCAGGTTTGGCTCTTTGCACTAGTTTAATGCTTTTTCCAAGAGAAGACTTGGCGCGAACAAGACCATTTCCCCCATTTACTCAGACCATTGCTTAATTTGGGGTCCTCTAGCCTCAGGTCATGGGGTAGGGTAGGAGACCCCAAGAGGAGGTTGGTTATAAGGAAAGGAAACAGCAGACATGGCAAGGCCCACCAGGGACTTCCCATTTAATTGAGGGGATGAGGTGAAATGAGTATAACGTTGGGCTCCTAGCTAGGTGAACAGATGTTGGAGATGGACTCCGAGGCTGCCATTGTGTATTGGGGGTTGGGAAGGGGTAGGAGGAAATGGAACCACTCATGAGTGGTTGGAGAAACTACAGATGTGCTTCCAAGTTCCTGTTCTGTCCTGTGTTGGCTGGAAGTTTGAAAGTGACTGGAATGTGCTCCTGCCTTCTTCTGGTCGCATGCCCAGACTCTTCCCTTTTTTCATTGAACAAGCGTTTATTGAGCACCTGGAAAGTGCTGGGGATATAACAGTGGAACAAAGGCAAGAATATAAAGAGGGTGCAATTGCATGAGGTGGTCAGCAAAGACTTGGAGAGGGTGAGGTGTGAGCCATGTGTATGTTCAGAGGAAGAGAGTGCCAGGCAGAGGGAACAACCAGTACAAAGTTCCCCAGGCAGGAATGTGCCTGGTGTGTTTGAGGAATAGTATGGGTGGCCAGTGTGGCTAGAACAGAGTGGTGGTAGATGAAGGGCATTGGATGTGAGGTCAGAGAGGGGATGGTTAGGCAACTGGTTGTGCAACCACCGTGGAAGGAATGCTCTGGAAGGACTGGGGAGCCACCAGAGGGGGTGAGGAGAGAGGCATCGATCCAGACTGTTTTATGGCTGTTTTCTGAGCACCTCACATGGGCTCGGCATTGTGCCAGGCATGGCAGGAGATGATGAAATACATACGACATGGAACTTTTCTTGGAAGAGCTCATCATCAGGCTGAGAAGAGAAAACAAGAAACAGTTAAGGATCTTTTACAAGCTAACTAACGTAATGAGGGTTAAAATTGAATTCTACAAGAACGAGTCATTGGAATAGACTTCGCAGAGGAATTGGGACTTATGACACATCTTGAAAGAATGAAGAGGATTTAAGGGAGTGGAGTAGGAGAGATTTGGAGAGGGCAAGTTGGGTTATGAAATAAAACCAACAGTTACCCTGAAGAGGAAGCCCGAACCTCTTGCAGAGCACAGTGAAAAAGAGTGTACAGGCAGACAGATTGGGTGACTTTGGGCGATTATCTTCACTTCCGGTGCCTCAGTTTCCCCAACTATAGAAATGAAGCAATCGCTCCTGAACTGCTGCACGATTGCTATGTGGATTAAATGAGGTGCTGTATGGGAAAGCACTTCCAACTTGTTGGTCAGGTGGCACGTCCGAGGGGCAATGTGACATTTTCTTCAGTCTTTCTTCTTTCCCTCTTTCCTTCATTCCCACTACCTTTCCTTCTCGAAGATTGCATAGAAAATATGGTCAGGAAGGTATTTTTCTAGGCTGTAACATCTAGAATATCAGGTTTGAGCCCTGATTCAGTATAGTTAGGACTTTCCTAGTTAAATCAAGCCAGGGATGGTCATAAGTTAGATTCAAGGGGAGCCCACACAAATGCTAATCACATCTCAGCTGAAATGTTGGAAGGGCTGCTCCCGGTGTCACTGACTGCTCTTCTGATGCTCTGAGCCTTTCAGACTAGGGGCCTGCCTGCCCTTGTTTGTGGAGAAATATTTGTTTTGTAAAATCCACTTGGCTCAGTGACAGGCAGCAGACAATACCAAGAATGTGCTGTGTTGGTTGAAACCCACAACTCTAGGTGTCCGGTTGCCTGACCGGGGAGGGGAAGTGATCGCATCTCCCAGCTCTTGGATGGAGGGGGTGTCTTCCTGAGGAGAGATTTTTTTTCCCTTTCTTCCAAGTCCACTGAATTGAAGCCACATCGGCCTATCTTCCTGCCAGGGTGAATCTGATTTAACTCAAAGCAATGTGACTTATAATTTCTATGACAGGCAGGAAGGTGTGATTGAAGACAATTGTCAGGAAGATTCAATTTAATCTTTTCTTTCCTTCCCCTCAACAAAATGTGCATTTTGTTGCGTGATATAATTTTGATATACATTTTTTACAACTGAAGAGATAGATTTAGTTTCACATTGGGAAGGTATACTCCTTTTTTTTTTAGCACTTATCTATTTAAAGTGCTTTTAAAAAAGATTTCTTTCTAGTGACAGTAGAAAATGGAGGGACAGTTTTGCTTTTTTACACGAGAGAGTTGTAGTAAGTCATTGTGAAATTACTCATGCAATAAACACCTTCTTGATTAGCAGGGGTTATTTTGGTCACTTGTTAGGTGGGAGAAAATTGCCTTACCAAACAATAAAAATAATTATTTTATTTACCTAAAACTGAGCAATTGTGAATTGTGAGTGTTTTTCAACAAGATCTAGTTGTTTTTAGCAAAATAGCTATAAGTGTTTTTGAGTTTGTAATTGCTTTAGAAATACAGAAAGTAAGTATTTTTTTTTAAGTCAAAAATTAAATGTCTTATTTCACTCTGGTCGAAAGTAGAAGCATTGAGTATTGTGTGGTGAAGCTTAATGCAGTCACTCCCTCTTTCCTCATATATCAGCGAAGAGGGTGACCCTTCTTACTTTTGCAGTCCGCAGCCCCATTGTGAAGGCTGTAGTCTGAAGGAGCTTTTGTTAGAATCGAACATGCTAGAGTTGGATATAACATCAGCATCTTCACCTTCAAACTGTCTACTGAGGGATCCAAGACTCAATGCAATTTGGGGACTACCCTGAGGACCCTCTACTGGATCCTGGAGGCCCTGGGGTGAGGATCTAGAGATCCCAAATTCAGGTCTAGAACATTTCTGTCCACATCCAGTTACTTTTAAATTGTATATTCTCAGATGAAGCCAGGTGCTTAAGGGACCAATGGACGAACAGATATTCAGTCTCCTTGGATGGCATCCCCTCACCCTGGCCTGTCTGGGTCTCTGAGGCCTATACCCACCCACGTGGGATCATCTTCAGGACTGGGGACATAGCACTGTTGACTGGGACTTGACTTCAGGTCCAGGCAGTGCAGTACAGGTCTTGGTGATGCAGCCTTTGTATCTGGGAACAGAGCTTCTTCCCAGCCTTTCAAACCAAAGTGGCGAGGCAGCCAGAGGAGGGGCAGATATTTTGTGTCAAGGAGAGGAAAAAAAGAGAGAAAATTGACGTTTATCAGTCACTTCCTAGATGTTTGGCTTTGTTTAATCCACTTCATATTATTTAATTCTTAAAATAGGCCTGTGAGATCATTAGCTTTATTTTACAGATGAGAAAATCGTACTGAAACTATCAATCTGCTTTTCTCATTAGACTGCGAGTTCCTTATGGGTGGAGACTGAGTCTTGTTTTTCCCTTTTCCATTGTGTCACACAGTGCCAGGTACTGACCAGGGGCTGGGTAGGAATTTGTTGAGTGAATGCATGAATAAAAAAACTGGTCTGCCCAAAACCTCTCAGTAAGAGGTGGTGCCAGGATTCACATCCAGGTCCCTGGCTTTAACACCTTCTGGAAGGGAAGCCAGGGGCCAGAAGCGCTGGTTCTCATCCTGCCAGGCTTGGAGGCGGCTTTTGAGAGACTGTCTCATGTCTTCTGGGTCAGGGACAGGAAAGTACGTGCTCCAGGGGTCTCTCTCATAGTGCCTCATAGCCTCACACTGCTGCTTTAGGGTTTAATCAAAAGAAGCAAAACTCAGTGACATGTGCCTCTCTGTGCGTGTGCGTGTGTGTGCGTGTGTGGGTCTGTGTGTGTGTGTGTGTGTGTGTGTGTGTGTGTGTGTGTAGAGTGTGCTTTCCTGCTCTGAGATTCCCCCAGGGATCAGCTGGTGAGAGAAGCCTGAAACCTTCAGGGTACCCTCCGATGTCTTCATTTTAATAAAGCTGTCACTTGTGGTCACTTTCAAACTAAAGCAATCTTGTGGGTACACCAGGGGAAAAATAAACTGCACCAAAAGCAGAGAATAACGCCAGAAAAAAAATGCAGCTGAGCATGGCATTTCTCCTTCAAGAGGAGGGACGGGGTTAAGGTCATTTTAATCAATATCCAAAGAGTCAATAGAAAGGAGAAAGCATAGCTTAATTTCCAAGAGCAGAGAAAGAAGTCCTCAGGGCCCAGGAGATGAGGTGGGAAAGTTAGCCTTTGGCTTTCCCGCTGAAGTAGACATGACTTGGCCTCCCATTCACCTGAGAAGGCGGTGGTGGCTTGGCGAGTTGGGACTTGCTGCTTCATTCTCAGGAGAGAGGTTGGAGGGACTGAGAGAACATCTCCAGAGTAAGGAGAGGGTGTTTTCCTGCCCTGTGGAGATCCCTGGAGGAGATAGCCAAGCTGCAAATTGGGCAGCCTGGTTCTCCCAGAACTGCCCACCCATGGGTGTAGGTCCGAGTCTGGCCCTGCAGTCCTTCTTAGGCCCAGCGTACCTTCTCCACCTCTCCAGTCAGCAACCCCAGGAAAAGGACACAGGAAGAAGTTTCTCCTCAGACTCTGCCCATTGGGACCACACAGATTACTATGATTTTTCTTTTCCTTTTATTCCCTGATATTTTCAATTTGAAAAAAGACATTTAAGCAGTAGGGTGGAAGAAGGCATAGTAGACATAGGGGAGAAATTGAAAATGTCATTTTAAAATGACTATTCCATTCTTTTTTTTCCCTAACCTCCGCAGACAGATGGCTGTCTCACCTTTTGCTCACGGCCGGGAGTAATAGCTGGTGGGTCAGCCGAGGAGAGCAGTGATTTTATTTTCCTTTTCATTTCAAACAGATTGTATAGCCCTTGGGGTGTGGGGGACCAGTGGAATGAAGCTATGGGCTGGGAAACTAATTATGCCTCCCTGCATGGCTGGGCTAGTTAATACCAAACTGTCATTGAGGCTGATTCTTCCCTGGGGCAGAAAAGCTTCCCAAATTCCTTATCTCTTTCTCCTTGCCTTTTGGGTTTTGCCAGCTTGAGAACACAAGAGCAGAATCCAGAAAGCTTCTCGAAGCTCTGAAATGGTGCTCTGGATGCTGGTTGCTAATGTGGCATTCTCACACACACCAGCTCTCTTTCCTTCTTTCCTCCTGTGTGGACTTGGTGCCGTAATGGAAGCGAGCTGGGCTTGGAGTCAGATAGACTGGCTCAAATCCTGGTGCTGCCTCTATCTGGGGTGATGTTGCCAGAGGCTGCCCTGGGTATGTAGGATTGGATGCAGATTGCTTGTCCACCCTGAGCCTCCCCACTACCCGGCAGTGTGAGATCAAGAATGGGTCATTTGGAGAGTAAACTGGCCTTAGTTTACTGCTCCTGGTTGAGACTGAGACATAGCCGGGTGCATGGCGTGGTCAGCATGGTGTCACCAGTGGAGACCATGCAGGATGATGAAGGAGAATCAGACCTTCAATAATGTTTTTAAATGGATTTTTAATCTATTAATCACACCAACACAAATATTTGAAAGATGATGTGCATTTGGGCTGCTATGACAAAACATCATAAACTGGGTGGTTTATGAACAACAGAAATTTAGTTCTGATGGTCTGGAGGCTGGAAAGTCCCAGATCAAGGCACTGGCTGGTTTGGTGTTTGGTGAGGGCCCTCTTTCTTGTGCCTAGATGGCACCTTCACATTTATGAATGCAAGGAAAGAGTCACGGTGGAAGAAACAAGGCAGCTCTCTGGGGGTCCCTTTTACAAAGGCACTAATCCCCTTTATGAGGTTCCACCCTCATGGCCTAATTAACTCCCAAGGACTCGTCTCTTAATGTCGTCACTTGGGGTAGAGTATTTCAACATATGGATTTTGGGGAACAAAAATATTCAGACCATAGCAAGTGGTAACATATACAAGTAAGACATATTTATTCAATCTTTAGATAACAAACTTGCTATGCTTTGCAGTAACTCTGACTCAAGTAGTTTTCGTTCCCCTTCCCCCCACCTCTGGAGACCTGTTGCCTACAGTCCATGCAGTCCCCAGCTAGTGTCAAATGACAGTAGTTCCAATAAAATCCTTGGATCTTTTTAAGGACAGGCATGGGTTTTAAATATAGAGTAGAAGCATTTAAAAATATAGCCCTTGTGACAACATGAAGATCATGAATATTCAGTCTGTACACAATCTTAAGCAATTAAACAGATGCATGTTTCCAAAGAGGGTGTGTTGTCCTGATGGCTGAGGAGATGGGAGCTGTCTATCATTTCAAAATCAGATTTCCCTGGAGACTTCCGAGTTTGATTTTAGGAAAATTTGGGAGTGATATCTCAGAGACAGTCCTATATCCTCCCCCTACCTTTGTCAAGCCACATTCCCCTTGGTCACATCCATAGAGTTAGGCTTTAGCCAAGAAAATCCCAGGTCCCAGGAGAGAGAAAACTCCCTGATTCTTAATGCTGAGTTGCTGACTGACTCAGTGTTGAAGCAAAGCAGCCTGTTTACAACCTTGGAGGATGATTCTTATGTGGCAAAACTTGGTCTTGGTTCTTTGGTGTTGTGTGTTTAGAGACCTCTTGTTGAGTTCTCGTTAGAATTAATCGTTTGTCTTTGGAGACGCACCAAATGCAAATTTAGATGGTTAATAGAAAGGCACAACTTAGAACTGTTCTCTTTCAAAGAAGACTTTGAACCAGCCAGCAGTCCCTTTTTACTTTTCAGGATGACCATCGTTTTAGCAACTATATATTTCCAGATTATAAGGGACAACCCAGTTTCCAATATTCTATTCAGTTGGCTCCAGAAACCGTATAAATAAATCATAAATTCTAGTATTTCCGAAGTTTGCTACCCATTTTGACTCCAGTACCTGGAAGCAGTGCAAAATCTTTGCCAGGCTCCATACCCATTATTTTTGACTTAGAAAATATGGTCAAAATGAAGTAAACAGAGCACTGGTAAATAGAGCCAGCTGTTCTGTAAATGATTCCTTTTTGCAGTGCAAATCACATGTGATTAGGAGGAGACCTTCTGGAATGGTAGTGTGAGAAGCTTTGTGGATCCTCTCATAAGTGAAACAACATAACTGGTGAAAATTAAAAAAAAAACAGTCATCTGAAGTCTCTGAAAGTTGTCATAAGAGTACACATCAAATGAAGAAATATTTAGTCAAGAAAATGTACTAGATTTCAGTAAGAACAGTAGGAGACTGTGACATTTGAGCCATGATTCCCTCCCTTTTACCATCCCAGCTCAATGGGAGAGAAACTCTCCTCTGGGCAGATAAGGACAAGAAGATGGGGTTCTCTTTCTCCCCACCTTCTATTCTAGGGATATTTTTTTTTCAAGGAGGGGTAGGCCACTGGATTTCTCACATCTCCCAGTCCTGTGTTGTGGAAGCACCATTCCATGCTAGTATGGTTGAGAGGTGTGAAGCTGTCTTCTGCCACCCAGCTCCCAGTTGCATGGTGGAAACTTTACCCTAGTCTGAGTACTGGGATTGGATTATCCCCACCCTAGCTCACCTATAGGGTACAGTTTCCATGCCAGAAGAGGCTTTCCAAGAAGACCTGTGACTACCAGTCCTACCCAGCACCCCACTCTTAGAGCAGGGATGTTACTTTGAGAGAAGTGGGCTGTTGTTTCCACCCCCAAATCTAGAGAGTGGAGCAGAGATTCTGCCTATGGGGGGTGACTGGCTATAAAAACCCAGAGATCTGTAGCTTTCCCTGAAGAGACTGACTTTATTTGGAATGGAATGTATGGAAGTCCAAACCTAAAAGCAATTGTTGAGCATGTAAGAGGTAGCTCCATAATAGCAACAACAACAAACAGTAGGTTAGATAGAACAGCTAGTATAGTAAGTTCTCACTCAATGCCATTAATAGGTTCTTGGAAAATGCAACTTTAAGCAAAATGATGTGTAAAAAAACTATCTATCTATCTTTTATCAACATTATACAAAACAACATAGAAGGAAATGATGTTATTTGAGACTTGCCTGTTTGGCCGCAAATAATGTCATTTCCTTCAGTGTTGTTTTGTTATAACATTGATGAGGGAAAAAAATCAATTTTGTTATCCAACATTTGATTAGTCACAGTTTCCAAGAATCTATCAATAGTACTAAATGAGGACTTGTGTCATTTAACAGAGATAATCAGAGAAAGAGTAATCTCTTAGGGTCAAATCAAGCTTCAAAGACTGGCCTCAAAGGCAGCCCCTGCAGAAAAGCCCAAATTTAATTGGATCAGACTGTGGAACAATTTATGCCTAAAGGCACTGTTGAAAACAATAGATCAATCAGGTAGCAATTAGTGGAGGCTAACAGTTGGATGTGAAACCAATATGGCAGTCCAATTAGAGACTTAACAGGGAGATAAGTAATAGAGGCAGTAAAAAAGAGCTCTGCTAAATCACAGTCATCCCAGGGCAGTAGATAGAGGGAGTCAGAAATATTGTGCACATGCCCAAGGTTTTACCCTCCAAGGAGTGACATCAGAGACTGCATGCTGTGTGTGTGGTGTGGCGGGGGGAGGGAGGACATCACTGAGGTAGTCTATTCAAGTCACTAAGCAGGCAAACAATAAAACAACAGCAAGTCCCAGGGTGGAGGATTGATCATGGATCCAGAGTGGCTAAAATATATTATTTAAAATATCTGGTTTTCAACAAAAATGTAAGAGTCATCAAAGACATAGGAACATGTAACCCATACATAGGAAAAAAGCAGATAACAGAAATTGTCTTTGAAGGCATCTGGATGCTGGACTTACCAGAAAAAGGCATCAAAGTAACTACTGCAAATTTTTTCAAAGGACTCAGGAAAACTATGCTGAAAAAATTAGAGGGAGATATCAAGACAGTGTCTTATCAATAGGTAATATAAGTAAACTGATGGAAGTTACAAAAATAATAAAGTGGTAATTTTGAACTTGAAAAGTATAAAAATGAAATGAAAAATTAACTGGAGGCACTTACAAATATATCTGAGTTGGCATGAGAAAATATCAGCAAACATGGCAACCAGCTCCTATTCAGAATCCTAAAAGTCAATACCTTAAGAAATAAGATAGAAAAGTGGGACCTCATCAACCTAACGAGCTTCTACAAAGCAAAAGAGAGCAGGGAGACAGCCCACAGAATGGGAAAAAATATCTGCCAACTGTATATCTGACAAAGGCCTAACATATAGAATCTACAAGAAACTCGAACGCACCGAAAGCCAAAAAACAAACAGCCCCTTTAAAAAGTGGGCAAAAGACATGAATAGATACTTCTCAGAAGAAGATAGATGGGCAGCCAACAGACACATGAGTAAGACACAGCCTTAACTCATTATCAGATAAATGCAAATCAAAACCACATTGAGATACCACCTAACCTCAGTAAGAATGGCCATCATTAATAAAACAAACAACAACAGAGGCTGGCAAGGATAAAGAGAAAAAGGAAAGCTTTTACACTGCTGGTGGGAATACAAACTAGTGCAACCTCTTTGGAAGATAGTGTGGCAATTTCTGAAATTGACCTTCCATATGACCCAGCAATTCCCTTATTGGGAATATACCCAGAGGAGCTCAAATCATTCTACAAAAAAGATACCTGCTTATGTATTTTTGGTGTAGCTCTATTGATAATAGCAAAAACATGGAACCAACCATGTTGCCCATCGAAGCTGAACTGGATAAAGAAAATGTGGCACATATACACAATGGAATATTATGCAGCCACAAAGAAGGACAAATATATGGACTTCACAACAACTTGGATGGATTTGGAGTTTATCATACTCAGTGATCTATCACAGAAACAAAGAACAGAGTACCATATGTTCTCACTCATAAGTGAACCTTGAACAATTATAATACTATAAGAAAGCATTTAGCAGTAATAGGAAACTATTACGGGGGGGGGGGGTGGGATTGGCAGTTGAGGGAAACTGCCAGGGGAGGGAGGGGCATACTTCATCAACAAGGGTACCTGCATAATCAACATTTGTATACCTAACCTTGAATTGTATCCCACATCTTTGTAATACAAAAATAACAATTTTTAAAAAAGAAAATATCAGCAAACTTGAAGATAAATCAACAGAGATTACAAAATCTAAAGAAAAGAGAATAAGAATGAAAAAAATGAACAGAGCTTTAGGAAAATATGGGACACCATTAAGTGCACCAATGTTGTATTAAATGGGAATGCCTGAATAGGAAGAGAAAGAAGAAAAGAAAAGAAAAGAAAAAAGTGAAGAAATTATAACTGAACACTCTCTAAATTTGATGAAAATATTAATTTTTACATTCAAGGAGCTCAGCAAGCTCCATGTAGGATAAACACAAAGAAATCCATATTCAGGTACATCATAGTCAAAATTTTGAAAAATAAAGACAAAGACAAAATCTTGAAAGCAGTAACAGAAAACCCACTATCACCTGCTAGAGAGTACCAATAGGATTACTAGCTGACTTCTCATCAGAAACAGTGGAGGCCAGAAGACTGTGGGATCATATACTCAAAGGGCTGAAAGGGAAAAAAAAATAAGTCAACCAAAAATCTTATATACAACAAACACTATCCTTTAAAAATGGAGGCAAAATAAAGACATTACCAGATAAACAAAAACTGCAAGAATTTGTTGTTACCAGATCCACCTTACAAGAACTACATAGAATATTCTTCAGGCTGATTGTGAGTGACACAGGGCAGTAATTCAAATTCACCCCCAAAACAAAGGGCACTGCTAAGGGTAATTATATAGGCAATTATAAAAGTGTAATTGTGCATTTCTTGTTCTTTTAACTGATTTAGATAGGAATTGCATGAAACGATATGCAAATATTTATATTGCTGGACCTATAACATATAGAAAATATGTTATGCATAAGTTATAATATGTGCACAAAGGAGGCACAAAAATGGTGAGGAGGAAATAGAGCTATATAGGAGTAACGTTTTTGTATTTCACTAGAATTAAATGAATGTATTTGGAGGAGTTAATATGTATTGTAAGCTTCAGTTCAGCCATTAAGAAAATAACTCAAGAAATATAGCTAAATATATTTTAAATGTTCTCATCACAAAAATGGTAAGAAGTATGTGAATTGATGGATATATTAATTAGCCTGATTTAATCACTTCCCAATGTATATCACCTCTATCAGAACACCATGTTTATACTGGAAATATATACACTTTTTCTTTGTCAATTTTATCTTAATAAAGTGGAAGAAAAAAGAAATACAGTTAAAATCATTAAGGAAATTAAAATGTATAAGAAAATAATCACTTAATGCATAAGGAAGGAGTAGAGAAGAAATAAAGGTGCAGAAGATACATAAGACATGTGGAAACCAAAAAGTAAAATTGCAGATGTAAGTCTAACTATATTGATAATAACATTAATCCAAATTTATTTAAATGTAAAGATTGCCAGACTAGATAAAAACATGAGATGCAGTTATATACTGTCTATAAGAGACACACTTTTGATTTAAAGATACACATAATTTGAAAGGATGAAAAAAGATACACCATGCAAACAGCATTCATAAGAAATCTGGAGTGACTATGTTGATACCAGACAAAATTGACATTAAAACAAAAAAAGTGTTACTAGAGATAAAGGGGGAAATTTTATAATGATAAACGGTCAATTAATCAGGAGGATATAGAAATTACACATATACACCCTAATGCAGAGCCCTAAAATACATGAAGCAAAAACTGAAAAAATTGAAGTGAGAAATAAATAATGCAACATTAATAGTTAGATGCTTCCATACTTTCTTTAAATAGAAAAAACTAGGGTGTAGAAGACTTGAACAAAACTATAAACCAAGTAGACCTAACAGACATTTACAATTTACTCCACCTAATAACAGCAGAATAAACTTTTTTTTTTCAAGTACACATGAAACAGTCTTCAAAATAGACCATATGCTAGGCCATAAAACAAGCCTCGATAAATGGAAAAGGATTGAACTTATATAAAGTACATTCTCTGGTCACAGGGAATAAAATGAGAATCAATACCAGAAGGAAATCTGGCAAATTAAAAATGATGCGGAAATTGGACAACACACTCCCAAATAACAAATGGATCAAAGAAGAAATTTAAAGGGAAATTACAAAATATTTTGAGGTAAATGAAAATGAAAACACAACATACAAAAACATATACAGCCAAAGTAGTACTTAGAGGGAAATGTATAACTATACATGCCTATATATATAAAAAAATATCTTAGAGAAGTGAAAGACCTTTACAACAAAAACTACAAAAAAGAAAAAAAAAAGAAAAAGAAAAAAGATCTTAAATCAATAACCTATAACCTAACTGTAGTAGGTTGACAAAAGCCTCCCCAAAAGCTATCTATGATCTAATCCCTGGGACTAATAACATCTTGTTTGGAAAAAGAGTCTTTGCAAAAATGAATTAGTTAAGGATTTTGAGATGATATGGTCATCCTGGATTATCTAGGTGGGCCCTAAATTTTAAATCTGTGACCTTCTAAGAGAGAGGCAGAGAAAGGCTACACATACATGAAAATGGAGGTTGATTTTGGACTGATGCAGACACAAGTCAAGGAATGTTGACAACTACCAGACACTAGAAACAAGGAACAAATTCTTCTCTAAAGCCTCTGAAAGAGTGTATCCCTGATAAAGTATTGATTTTAGCTCATATAATACTGATTTTGAACTTCTGGCCTTCAGAATTTTTAGCGAATACATTTCTGTTATTTTAAGCCACCAAATTTTTAGTAATTTGTTACAAATTGCAGGAGACTAATATGTTAACTTTCAACTTTAAAAAACTACTAAATTAGGGGAGGGGGGAAAAAGAACTACTAGATTCGCGACCTGTCTGAGCAACATGGGGAGACCTTGTCTCTACAATAAATCAAAAAATTAGCCAGGTGTGGTAGCATATGCCTGTGGCTCCAGCTACTTGGAAGGCTGAGGTGGAAGGATCACCTGAGCCCACCAGGTTGATGCCGTGGTGGCCATGAGTGTGCTACTGCACTCCGGCCTGGGTGACAGAGTAAGACTCAGACTCAAAAAAACAGAAAACAAAACAAAACAAAAACTACTAGAAGAACAGATTAAACCTAAAGCAAATGGAAGGAAGGAAAAGTAAAGATTAGCACTGAACTAAATAAAATAGAAAATAGGAAAATAATAGAGAAAATCAACAAAACAAAAAGTTGGTTCTTTGAAAAGATTAATAAAACAGACACACCTTTAGATATGCTGATAAATAAGAAAGAAGACTTAAATTATTAAATCAGCAATGAAAGAGAAGACATTAAGACCAACTTTAGAAATAAAAAGGATCGTAATGAAATGCCATACCAAAAAATTAAACAACTTAGATTAAATGACCAATTCCTAGAATGACACAAACTACCTAAACTAGCAACAAAAGGAATAGAAAATATAAATAGACCTATCACAAGTAAAGAGACTGATCAGTTGCTTAAAAACTGACCCCAAAGAAAAGCCCAGGCCCAATGGCACTAATGACTTCTACCAAGCATCAATCAATACCAGTTCTTCATAAGCTCTTCTAAAAGATACACAAAAATGGAAAATTTTCCAATTCATTTTGCGAAGCCATTATTACCCTGATATCAAAACCAGACAAAAACATCATAGCAAAAGAAAACTCCAGACTGATATCCCTTATGAATATAGAATGAAGACTTTCCAACAAAGCGGTATCAAACTGAGTTCAGCAACATATAAACAGGACCATGCACCATACCAAGTGGGATTTATTCAAAAAATACAAGCTTGGCTTAATATCTAAATTAATTAATGTAACACACAGTATTGATAAAATAAAGGACAGAAACTCATCAGATGTAGAAAAAGCATTGGAAAAAATCCACTCTTTTATGATAAAAATATCTGATAAACTAGGAATAGAGGAGGACTTCAGCAACCTAAGGACAGCTACCAAAAAACCTGCCGTTAGTGTCATATGTAATGGTTAAAGACTGAATGAGTTTTCTCTAAGATAGGAGCAACACAAGGATATCTCCTCTTACCACTCCAATTTGATATTATACCAGAAGTTCTAGCTAGGGAAGTTAAATGAGAGGAAAAAAAGGCATCCAGATTCAAAAGAAAGTAAAACTATCTTTGTTTGCAGATGACATAATCTTACATATAGAAAATCTCAGGGAATTGATTAAAAAGCAATTAGAACTAATAAATGAGTTCAGCAAGGTTGCAGGATGCAAGATCAATATACAAAACATAATTGTATTTCTATATACTACTAATGAGCAACGTGAAAACAAACTAAGACAAATTATATGTACAATAGCATAAAAAATAATAAAATGCTCAGGGATAAATTTAAGGAAAAAAGTGCAAAACGTGCTCTAAGAACTACAAAACATGTTTGAAAAAGTTAAAGACAACTTGAATAAATGGGAAGATATCCCATGTTTAGGGACTGCAAGACTTAATGCTGTGAAGATGGCATTACTTCAGAAATTTTTATTAAAATTCTAGCTGGCTTTTATGCAGACTTGACACACTTATCTAAAAATTTATATGGATATTGAAGGGACACAGAATAGCCAAACAGTCTTGAAAAATAAAAACAAAATGCAAGATTTACTTTTTTTAAATTTTAAAACTTATTTCAAAGCTACAATAATTAAGGCAATGTGATACAGGCATAAGGATAGACACATAGATCAATGGAATAGAATTGAGAGTCTAGAACTAAGTCCTTATATTTATGGTTAATTTTATTTTGGTAAGAATGCTAAAATAATTCAAATGAAGAAAAGACTTGTCTTTTTGACACATGGTGCGGGAAAAACTGGATAACAACATGCTAAAGAATGAAGTTGGACTCCTATCTCACTTCATGTGCAAGAACTAACCTTAAATGGATTATATACCTAAATATAAGGGTCAAAAGTATAAAACTCTTAGAAGGAACAAACATAAATCTTTGTGACTTTAGGTTAGGTACAGTCTTCTTAGATATGACACCCAAAGAACAGTGACCAAAAAAACCAACAAAAAAAATAAGTTGGACTGAACAAAAATTTGAAATTTTTGTGCATCAATGGACACTACTACAAGAGTGAAATGATAATGCACAGAATTGGGGAAATATTTGAAAATCATATATTTGTTAAGGAATTAATATCCAGAATACATAAAACTCATAACTAAATATTAATGGTGATAACCCAATTAAAAAGTGGGCAATATATCTGAATAGAAAGATATTTCTCCAAAGAAGATATACAAATGGGCATCAATCACATGGAAAAATGCTCAGTATCATTAGCCATTTGGAAAGTATAAATAAAAACCACAATGTGATGTTACTTCACACGCAGGATTATGAGTTTGCTGAGGATGTAGAGAAATCAGAATCTCCACTTACTTCTGGCAGAAATAGGTCTTAGTTCATTTGGGCTGCTATAACAAAGTACTAAACATGGTATATCTTAAACAATATAAATTTCTCACAGTTCTGGAGACTGGGAAGTCCAAGATCAGAGAAGGTGCCAGCATGGTGAGGCCCTCTTTCAGGTAGCAGACTGCTGACTTCTGTATCCTTACATGGCAGAAGACGCTAATTAGCTCTCTGGGGTCTCTTTTTATAAAAAGGGCTCTAATGCCATTCAAGAGGATGGAGCCCTCGTGAACTATTCATCTTCTTAAGACCCCACCTTCTAAAACCATCACCTTAGTGATTATATTTCAATATATGAGTTTGGGGGCAAAATAAACATTCAGATCACAGTAGAATATAAAATGGTGCAATCCCTTTGGAACACATTTTGGGAGTTCCTCAAAATTTTAAACCCAGAGTGTTACCATGTGACCAGTAATTTCACTTCTAGATATATACCCAAGATAAATGAGGATGCATATCTACACAAAAGCGTGTACACAGATGTTTATAGCAGCATTATTCATAATAGGCAAAAAGTGAAAATAGTCTAAATTTCTATCAACTGATGAATGAGTAAACAATATATGGTATATCTGTGGAATTATATATTTATTCAGCTGTAAAAAGGAATGAAGTACTGACACATACTACAACATGGATGAACCTTGAAAATATACTAAGTTAAAGAAACCAGACACCAAGGACCACATAATTCTATTGAACTACAAATAATTCTATTGATATGAACAGACAAATCTTTAGAGACAGAAAGTAGATTAATGGTTGCCTAGGGCTGGGTCTGGGGGTGGGGATGGAACTTGGGAAACCATTGCTATTGGGTACAAGATTTCTTTTGGAAGGAAAATGTTCTGAATTAGTTTGTAGTGATGAGTGTACAACTCTGTGAATATATGAAAACCCATAGAATTGTACCCTTTACGTGGGTCACTGATATGGTATGCAAATTATATATCAATAAAGCTGTTAAAAATGATGTGTGGTTGTTAATGTTAAAAACTGACCTAGGATAGTTCTTTTCCAGCTTTAGTGGATGGGGAGGGCATTTCCACATAGAAGACTTTCTGGAGTGAGGTCCATCTGGACAGGAACTACAGAGCCCAATGTACTATGGCCAGTTGGACTTGACATTCTTTAAAAAGTACCATGCTTTCTCCTCTCTCTCTCACATGTAAATACACACATAGTCTGACACAGAGTGAAAACTACTTTCAATTACAAAAAGGTGAATTTGTGATGCTGAGAAGCAAGGGAAAAGCATCCGTCATTTAAGCCTCTACCACTCTTCAAAGTACAAACACAAGGACCAATTCTTTGAAAAGTTAAAAGCAGGATAGGGGGATGGTATTCCAATGAGAATGGGGCACATCTCGAAAATTTTACCCATGAACTTGAGAGAGCAATTGAGAAAGACTGGGCATTTTTAGATGCGTGAATCACTTGTAGGATGCCTCTGGAAATTTTAGGGAAAAAAATCACATGTAGTCAGGCTATATGAATATCTCACTAATATTTTGAGATATTACGTGTAGACAAAAGGGAACAAAATCCCTTGCCACCTTACAATCCTTTTGTTAACATCAGTATGTTTACAGAGAAAAAAGGCCAATCTTTGTGGTGCTTTTCAGACATCTGGAAAACTAAGGAAGGGATTTGGGATGAACTTTTCACATCCTAGATATTTTTAGATTCATGAACTGAACATGTAGGAAGATCACTTGAGACACTCTAGTCCAGGGGCCACAAATACAAATATGAAGCAGGCAGCTTAAATGAGTGATTTGGGCTTGTTATAACAGAACAGGGTGCAGTTATATTGTAACCTACAGAGGAGTAGAGACTGTATGTCTTGCGTAAAGGGAGCTGCAGTGGACAGACTTAAAACAAGGCCTGGGTGTCCCTTGTTCTTACCTGATTCTCAGCATTTTATGTACTAGAAAGGTAACCAGAGGCCTTAAGAAGGAAGCGACTCACTTAAGTTAACAGATTATCTTACTTTCTCTTTATACTTTGGAGCTAGTGAAGAGATTTTCAAGGTCAAGTGTGGTGGCTCTTGCCTGTAATCTTAGCACTTTGGGAGGCTGAGGAAAGAGGTTGCTTGAGCCCAGGAGTTGGGGACCAGCTTAGCCAATATAGCAAGACCTCGACTCTACAGAAATAAAAAAAGTATTAGCTGGGCATAGTGGTGCACGCCTGTAGTCCCAGCTACTTGGGAGGCTGAAATGGAAGGATCACTTAAGCTCAGATGGTGGAGGCTGCAGTGAGCTGTGATCATGCCACTGTCCTCCAGCCTGGGCAACAGAGTGAGATCCTGACTCAAAAAAAAAATTATCTTAATGGTTCCCCAAAACCCAGTTAATATGACTGTGTTTGAAAAATCACCAAGCAGAATAGCTGAGAACAGAGGTTTTAGGTCCCAGACTCCTCAGTAAATCAGCCCCTCTCCTGTTTTTGGCATTTCAAAGGATTGGAACTCCCAAGTGTGCTTTGGAGAATGGTAGGAATTTTACTTGAAGGATGCTCCCCCCGCTGTTTCTCACCATCTTTCTGGTTTCCTAAAAAGGGAATGTGACCTATACCTTTTTTTGATACTTACAGTTGTTTTGAGCTTGTTCTGGGCACAGGGTGTGTGTTGTGTGCACGTAGGTGAACAAATGTGGTCCTCCAGGGAACCATGATGGGAGCTTGAGCCCCTTGTCTGGCTGGATGTACCTTTTGTCCCTGGAAAGTGGAGGGCAGTAACAGGAAGAATAAATGGCTCGAGAATTATCTAGAAAACTCAGTCCATTTCCTTGCAGGAACAGCATGTCAATATGTTTTTGTCTGCTAGACAATGTGTGGGAAACAGCTTCGATTTTTTTTTTTTTTCGTAACTGTGCATATAATTTCTTAGCATTTCACTTCCGGGCATTGATTAAAGCTTTTCTGTCTCTTTAGAGTCATTAAATAGAAAAACGTCTGCCAAAGACAGATTGACGGCATTTCTAGGGACTTGCTTAGAGAAATAGGAAGCTCCTTAACTTGCTGAAAAGTTTGTTCTGGTTTGTACCAAATAGACATTAATAGCTAACGTTTATTGAATTTTATTATATACCAGGTACTATGCTAAATGCTGTACACAAATTATCATACTTTAATTCTCTCAGCAACACTCTGAGATAGGCTCTATGGTTAGTCCCCCTTTCTGATATAAAACTGAGGCAAAGAAACATTGTACAATATGTCTAGGTCACTCAGTTAGCACACTGTAGGTCAGGAATTGACTCCATGGGATCTGACCTTGACAACTGTGTTACATCAAACTCAGAACCCTTAATTCCTTGTAGCATCTAATCACAGCGGGTGTTGGTTTTCAGGATGGTAGGTGTGCTCTCAAGATCTCAAACCTGGCAGTATGTGTATTTTGGTCTTTTCCAAGAGTGTGGAGGCCCATCTGTATGGCCCATTGTATTTCCACCCAGCACTAAAGAGAATATCGGAGCTTCTGTTGACCACACACTTTCACCCAGAAGGGAACATTTCCATCAAGTTGTTTCACAATGACAGTGGTACGCACTGGGGGGCTTCTTTACCTGTGGGCAGAATGACTGTGGTTGAAGATGGAAAGAAGCGAAATTTAGGCTGTCAAGGTCTCCCTCACCACTAGCTTATACAATTGGAAGAGAGCATTTGGGAGAATTTTCATTGCATAAACGAGGTACCTGAGAAACATGGAAGAGAAGGAACTCAGTGAGGTTCGTCCAATTCAGCCAGCCATGTGCCAAAGACTGTGCTACTTGCTTTATATACAGTCACGTGCCACATAATGATGAGGAGACGTCCTGAGAAATGCGTCCTTAGGCAGTGTCACCCTTGTGCGAACATCACAGAGTGCACTTACACAAACCAGGAGGGAACAGCCTACCATACACGTAGGCTAGTGGTATAGCCTATTGCTCTTGGGTTACAAACCTGCACAGCATGTTACTGCATGTGCACATTGTTAAGTATGTGTATATTTAAACATTTAAAATGTGTAGCTAAGGCCGGGTACAGTGGCTCAAGCCTGTAATCCCAGCACTTTGAGAGGCTGAGGTGAAGAGATTGCCTGAGCCCGTGGGTTTGAGAACAGTCTGGGTAACTTGGTGAGACTTCATCTCTACAATAAATCAAAAAATTAGCTGGGCGTGGTAGTGCATGCTTGTAGTTCTGGTTACTTGGAAGACTGAGGTGGAAGGGTCGCCAGAGCCCTGCAGGTCGATGCTGGGGTGACTGTGAATGTTCCACCGTACTCCAGCTTGGGCGACAGAGTGAGACTCTGATTAAAAAAAAAAAATGTATCGTTAAAATATGGTATAGAAGATTAAAAAAATAATACAGCTGTCTCGTGCACTTATCATGAATGGAGCTTGCAGGACTGGAAGTTGTTCTGGGTGAGTCAGCGAATGAGTGGTGAGTGAATGTGAAGGCTTAGGACATTACCATACACTACAGTAGGCTTTACAAAAATACTGAACACTTTGTCTATGCTTAATTTATTAAAAATTTTTTCTTTCTTCAATTATAAATTAACCTCGGCTTTGTATAATGTTTCTACTTTGTAAACTTTAGTTTTTTAAAAACTTTTTGACTCTGTTAATCACAGTTAGCTTAAAACACAAGCACATTTATAGCTATGCAAGAATATTTTCTATTTTTATAGAATGACAAACACACACATTAGCCTAGGCCAACACAAGGGTCAGAATCATCTATATCATTGTCTTCCACTCCACATTTGTCACACTGGAAGGTCTTTAGAGGCAATAACACACGTGGGGCTGTCATTTCCTGTGATAATAATATCTTCTTCTGGAATACCTCCTGAAGGACCTGCCTAAGGCTGTTTTACAGTCAACTTTTTAAAAATAAGTAAATGGGATACTCTAAAATAAAGGTAGAAATATAGCATAGTAAATGCATAGACCAGTAACATAGTCATTTATTATCATTGTTAAGTATTAGATACTGCACATAACTATGTGTGCTATACTTTTTCCCCCACAAATCCACTTTTATTTGTTTACTTTCCATTAGTTTAAAACCTTGAGGGGTACAGCATTACATTGATTCTGTGTCCAACCGCCTTAGCAGGAAGGTTGCTTCAAAATTTGGCATGAACCATGCCACTGTTTCCATGGGCCTGAGTTATCTTTTCCCAGATGACTGGTTTTGCTTGGTTTGCCGCCAGGAGTCACTGTGTTGTTCTTTGCTTAATATACATAAGCACATCTCTTGCCCAAATAGAATTCAGTTTCATCTCGGGTATAAACACCTTCAGTTTTGAGAAGAACTGTGTACTCCCTTTGGTTCCAAAGACCTCACTTATAGTCAACAAAAATGGCTTTGGACCACAGCCTTCCAGACATATTTGCCTCTTAGACATCCTGTTCCCAGCAGGCCTCCGCAGGTTCCAAGATGGCGGAAAGAGCTGTGCTATACTTCTATATGACTGGTAATGCAGTAGGTTTGTCTACACCAGCATCACCACACACGTATGAGCAATGCATTGTGCTACAATGTAAGGATGGCTGTGAGGTCACTGAACAATAAGAATTTTTCAGGCTCTTTCTCTTCTTATCAGACCATTGTTGTATAAGTGGTATGTTGTTGATGAACATCATTATGTGGTGGATGACTATACAAGATTACAGTAAACCTTTCAACCTTGTTGAGCAGACAGTAACATGCCCATTTTACCAGTGAGGATACAGATTCAAAAGCAAGTTGATGCAGCATAATAGACAGAGTACTTCCGATTAGTTGGTACCTATTTCAGCTAAAGTAAGGACAGTTAAACTCAGTACCAACTTCCAAACCTCAATAGCTTTAGCCACTGCAATGAAGTTATTTCTCACTTAACCAACAAGCAATGTGTAAGTTCCTGATAAGCTAATAGTTTTCCTTCCATCCAAGGACTCAGGCTTGGGGAACTGTAACCTTCTGCTGGTCCTTCTGCATGCAATCAGCAGGCATGGGAAGAGCTAGAACATCGAGGATCTCATGGGATGTTCCCATGGATCAGGGCTGGATGTGGAGTGCATAATTTTCGCCATATTTTGTTGACAGAATCAGTCGTGTGGCACCCCCTAGCTGCAAGTAGCCTAGCTCATTTTCCAGGAGGGAATACATGCGAGTTTCAATGAATGCATGCAGTATCTGCCACATAACCATGCTGTACTGGTTATTATATATTTGAATATCACCCCTAGGTTAAGTCATAAAGCTAGCTAGTGGCAGAGCCAGGAGGAGGACCAGGTCATTGAACCTCCATAGCTGGATTCTCTGCACTGCCTCTCCTACTCCACAATGGCTGGATCAAATTCTGTGCCTCTGGGCACAGTGGGTTCCCCTAGTGACTATGTGGACTCTGCATTCCTGGGCTGTGACAATGTTGTGAAACGTGGCCATTCTTAATGTGCCCAGCCATGGATTATTTAGGCGATGAATTTGAGAGTAGGTTGTTGGGGATTTTTGTGAGTAGCCAAGTCAGGATCAGTCCTCTGAAGCTTCTGGTTTATGTGGCGTTCAGCAGCTCTCCTGGGAGTGACGGACGATAGACAAACTGTGCCACTCTCGCCAGCCAGGCTGGGCAGTCATTAGCATTCAGCAAGGCTGTGAGTCTTGTACAAATCAGCTGTTTAAAGGCTTTAAAAAAAAACCCTAAAACTGCTGAATGCCTCTCTTTGGTTGAAGTGCCTATGATGTGGAGCTAACAGTTTCCACGCCTGCTGAACAGCCAAGGGGCAGCCATGGTGTAGCATTGCCCTTCTGGGGCATAGCTGGGAGTCATTTTCAGCAATGTGGCTCTTGGAATGTGGGCATCTGCCATCTTTGGCAAAGGATATTGCTTGTTTTTGCTTTTAGACCTTCTGACTTTGTTTATTCAGAGGGGCAAGAAGACCCTATTGGTTTCATAAATGTGTTTCTCTTCTTGAAAAAAATGCTGATTTTAATCACCTCTCCTCCAACTTCCTCCCTGGTGCGTGGCAGGAGACTCAAGTTGTAGAGTGACTGCAGCCCCTATTCCTTCTAAGCTTTTCCCTCCACTCCCACGGGACTCTTAGCCAGTAAGGAGGAGCTACCAGCAAGTTCCAAGCACATGATCCCTTTAGTCAGGGATGCAGAGTCGGTTTATTTTCTTCTGTCAATTGGGAAGGCGATTTCATGTGTCCTCCCCAAGATAACGTCTTGGTGCACCGTACTGGTTTTGACTTCGGTCACTATGCTTCCTGGTATAACTGATCCTGCCTCCTTAGGCCTGAATAGAAAGAGGCCTTTTAAGTAGCATTTTAATGGGCACTGCTTGTTTGATGGTAATTAAGTGGGCATTGGGAATGTTCCCAGTTCCAGATGTCTGTGAGTTAGAAACAAATAGCATCTGTTCACATCAAAAGATAGAGTGGCAAAGTACAAATCACAAATCACTCTCAATAAATCCTGGAGCTGGCGTCTGAGATCCACAGAGGAGCCAGCTTACCTGCAGGCATAGGGTGTTTGCAGTATTCCTCTACAGATAGAGGAAACAGAGTCAGCCAAGCATTGCCTCTGAGCCCAGAACTGACCTGGGTGAGGCTCTTCTTTTTTCATGGCATCCCTGAGGCTTTATCCATCAGATTTGGGGAAGAAGATGGACTTAGTCGGGATGCCAAATGATAGGAAAGAAAGGATACTACTGAGCCCAGCTTCTGCCTAATCCAGGAAGATAATTTATAACCAGAAGACACAGGCAAGAATGGACTCATCTCACAGGAATCAAGGCATAACTTTATTCCGTCCCTCACTTCCTTCTTCTCTTGCTTTGTTCTTCCCTCCCTTCTTCCCTTCCTCCCTCTCTCCTTCCCACTCTCCTTCCTTCCCTCCTTCTCTCCTGCCCTACCTTCCACCCATGCATCCATTGATTTAGTCAACAGACATTTAAATGGTACTCACTAAATACCAGATTCTTTGCTAGATGACCAGAAGGGGGTAAAGGGGGAGATGTAGTTCCTCCTACAAACCATTCACAGTCCAATATGGGAGTGAAGACATGAACAGAGTTAATCCATCCCCAGCGTGGAGACAGATGGGTGCCATAAGGAAGGGACAAGAAAGTGTGACAGGAGGTCGGAAATGGGGGCGGGGCTCGCTTCCAGGTGAGCAGATGGGTGTGTAGGTTTGAGGAGGTTTTCATGGAGAACGAAGTATTTGAACTGAGCACTGAAAGATGGGGTGGATTTCAACTGCAGAAGGTTGGCGAGAGGGTTAGGAGCTAAAGAACCTGTGTGTATTAAGAAGTGGAAGTTGGAAAACACCACATAGATTTATGAAATGCCTATTTTGGAATTAATTGGTGGAGACATGCCCCTCATTGAATCAATGGGAAGGCTTTCTTTCTCCCTCTTTCCCTTTCTTTCCTCTTATATTTCAGCATTTTGGGTTTTTGTTATTCTTTGGGACCATGGACGAGGACCATGAAATATGAGTGGGGAGTCAGAGATGGGGTGGGCTTCACCAGTTATTGACTTTTCCCTCTTCCTTCACTTTGAGCACCTACCAGGGAAAGTTCAGGGGAAATACCGCCCATTAGTTCTCCATGTTGGGTTGGCTTTGATGTTGATGCCTGGCTTACTCCATTAGGATATATAGCTTTTGAAATAGCACTGGTGCGGGCATTAGGTTTTAAACAGCAACCTCAGCTTTTCCCTGCTTGGCCATGAGTGGTCCTGCACAACTCGCTCTAGAGCTCCTGTATTCAGACTAGGCTGAGCTACAGGGAGCTTTTTTGTTTTGTTTTGTTTTTTGGTTGGAGTCTCACTCTGTCGCTCAGGCTGGAGTGCAGTGGCACACTCACGGCCACCCCAGCATCAACCTGCTGTGCTCCGGCGATCCTTCTGCCTCAGCCTTCCAAGTAACTGGAATTACAGGCACGCGCTACCACACCCAGCTAATTTTTTATGTATTGTAGAGATGAGGTCTCGCCAAGTTGCCCAGGCTGGTCTCAAACCTGCGAGCTCAGGCAATCCTCTCGCCTCAGCCTCCTAAAGTGCTGGGAATGCAGACTGGGCCACCGAGCCTGGCTGGGAGCTTCTTTCTTGATCTGGGCTTTGTGTAGCGTCACTGCTTATTAGCATCTAGCAGAAAAGCGGGGAGTCTCATAGCTACCTCCCAGAACTCTTACTGACTTGCTGTGTAACGCATTCCTTAGGGGCAAGCCTGCTTTGCCAATGGGATTGGCCTATGTGCTGTAGTGACTTGGGCCTCATGATGTTTCTAGCCAGTGTTCATCTCTCTGGAATGCTGCCCCTTTCAAGTCTCAAATTGCCTCCAAGTTTACTTACCCTTGAAAGAATGAGCCAAAAATATGAACTACGAATGTGGCATTTGGTGGTGTCCAGTCAGAACAGATTGTATGTTGCTCAAGCGGCATGCTGAAGATTCCCTGCTGTGCCAGATCACAACTGTTCAGTTGCCGGCTCTTGGGGAAGGTTGGGACACTGGAGGGGGGACCAGGATAGTGGATGGCAGTAGGACATCTCTCAAGTGACTTGGGATAGCAGCTTTTTACAAAATAGGGAGACATATCAGTATTTTAAGAACTAGTATGGTGGAAATAGTGCATACCAACTAAAGATCAACCCTCAATCAATTTTTTAAAAATTAACTATAGGACAACCCCCCAGGTCCCCTCCTACTGTGGGAACTTTTCTGTCTTCTCAATAGATCCTACTTTCTCAAAAAAAAAAAAAAACCCCCAAAATAAAAATCAACTATGTTCTGCCTATTTATAGCCCATAGTTGATTTTTTTAATCAACTGTGGTGGTTTCTGCTTGTCAACAGGGAAGATCTCATCTGTGGGACTTGGTGTACCTTTCCTGCTAGAGTCTGAAACTGGGTCTGTTTATGGATGCTGGGCACTGAACAAGTGGAGTTTCCTATCTTTCAGCTGTAGAATAAACAGGGAGTTCTCAAACTTTTTGGTTTTGAGACTACTTTATGCTATTAAAAATTATTGAAGACCCCAAAGAATCTCTTTCATTAGTGCACTAATCCCAGTCACAAGGGCTTTACCCTTATGACCTACTCACCTCCCTAAGACCCCACCTCCTAATATATGGGGGCTAGGATTTCAACATATGCATTTTTGGAGTGAGGGCATAAACATTCAGTCTATAGCAGTTTCCAAAACAAAAATACATATAATTGGGAAGAGTGGCCCTGTTTTATATCTTCACAAATTTTTTAATGCCTGGGTTGATAGAAGAAGGATGTAGTCTAACATCTCCCTCTCCATCCAGTTCGTTGCAATATGCTGAATATACTGTTTTGATTGAAGTATAAAAAGCATTTTCGGCCGGGCTTGGTGGCTCAGCCTATAATCCCAGAACTTTGGGAGGCCGAGGCAAGTGGATTACCTGAGCCCATGGGTTCAAGACCAGCACAGGCACCTTGGCGAGACCTTTTCTCTACAATAATTAAAAAATTAGCTGGGCATGGTAGCGCATGCCTGTAGTTCCGGCTACTTGGAAGGCTCAGGCAGAAGGATTGCTGAAGCCCAGCAGATCAATGTTGGAGTGGCCGTGAGCGTACCACTGTACTCCAGCCTAGGCAACAGAATGAGACTCTAACCCTTGCCCCCAAAAGCATTTTCTTCACATAGATATGTAGATGGAAAAAGGAGTATTTTAATAACATTTTCAGGTAATTGTGAATATTATTCTTTGATACTATACTCAAACTGGACAAGTGGTAGGTTTCCAGAAGTTAGTTGAAATGTGGAATCTGAAACCATATCAGTAAACATTTTGTATCCTGTTACATTAAAACCCACTGGTCTGCCTTGTACTTGGGTGCTTATAGCTTTTATCCACGGTTTTGTAACACTATGCTTTGCTCATTTGGAAAAGATAGGTTACAGCATTATGCAGATCTTTCAGATGTGATACAGATTTATTATACTGTATCAGAAGTCATAGTACCATTGATATCATCAGAAGTCTTTAGGTATTGGGAAACTGTGAAGGTCATGGTGGTAGACACAAGTTTTCTAGAACTCTAATGTTTGCTTAAGAGCTTGAACTTTATCATTAAAATACCTCGGTTATTTTCCCTGACGTGACAAGACTGAAAAAAGTCTGCCAGATTCCCAAGTATGAATAATTACGGTCTGTTCATCCATTGTTCTTTCAAGTGAAAATAGTGTTCTATGAAAAAAGTGGCTAGATAAGCTTCCACCTCAATCGTACCAGCAGTTTTTCTTGAGACAAGCATCTTACTTTGCAGCAGAAGTGCTCTGGGTGTATATGTGCATATAGATTGCACTAATAGGAATAATTTGCACTGTGGCTTGTTGGTTTTGCCTGTTTGCACTCCACACACCCCAGGAATCTCAAGGGCTAAACGGTTCTCTGTGGGAGTTTTCCCGAAGGCTTGCCTTTGTGTCCTTACATGCTCAGACGTGCTCCTCTGAGCTCTGCCCACTTCACTCACTGCTGAGAATGTGGCCAATTGAAGTGCTGGCGAACAGGAACCCGTTCTCTTGTGGCATCTCCCATCAGCTTCCCATCTGTAACCTGATGGCTCCAAGGTTCCTGTTTACTTTGACTTACTTTTCTAAGGCTCTAAAATATAAGCTGTGCCCCTTGTGTTTGGGGAGTGGTTTTTTCCTTTCCCGGACGTAACTTCCAGGCCTTTCCTGGCACAGCTCAGTATCTATCCTTGAGCTTCCTGTCCCCAGCTGCTGGCAGGACAGTTTGCTTCACATTTATTGCCTCTGGCCCACTTCTCCTCCCATTTGGAACCAAGTCCCCTGGCATCTCAGGAGACCCTTCTCCTGCCTTCCCTTTCTGCTTCTCTCTTGTCTCTTCTCTGCCTGTCATACTTCAAAGCTTAAATCTGTCTCTAACCAGGCTGGCTCATGGTGCTATTCCTTTCTGGACTCCCAGCTCTCACAAGAATTTGGCTCGTCTCTATTTCATCAAGTGTGACCTGTGCTTTCATCTTGTGGGGAGTTGTTGACTTGCCTTGGACCATAATTCACTTATTAGGGTCTTATATTGATAAGATCGTATGCTCCTTGCAGGCAGGGCTATGCCTTGGACAACTTTTTTTGTCCTAGCCCAGCGAGTGCCTCGCATGTTGTGTGAATTCAACCATCACTGGCTGAGCATACTGAAAATCTCTGTTTTTTTTTTTCCTTTCTAAAGCCGAAGATTCCAGCATTTTTCCTGGCTACATATGTGGTCTGGGATTTAGAAATATCTTGATGTGTACTCTTCTGAAGGTTTGCATTTGAACAAGTGACGTCTCATAGGACCTCTGGTCTTTTGATGTCTTACCCTTGGGGAATGAGATGTAAATGTGTCCTTTGCTGGGGCAGGTGGAGAGGAGTGTAGTATTTACAGCACTTATTTATTGATTAAACTTGCCCCCAAAAGCATTTTCTTCACATAGATGTCCTTTTCAGCCAAAAATAGAGCTAGAAACCACTTTACCCTCTGAATTTTATTATCACCAATGGATTCAGATGGTATTCATTCATTCAAAATATGCCGGTAGAGCCCCTACTATGTGGTAGGCACCTTGTGAACTGCTCTGGAGGACACACAGGCATTGAGTAGGTCACCATGTGTTACGAGATATGAGATGTGCACACAGAGGCTTAGCATCTAAGAGGACTGGTTGCCATGAGAGAGAACCCTAGAGATGGTCTTGCCAAAAATGGGATACCAGGGTGGAACTGGCTTTATCTTCCCTGACCAGTAACTCAGGAGGAGACTGGTTCTTTGCTGCTACGGAAGAATCTCCTCATTATAGTGACAAATGGAGAACAGGTTCTCGGAAAAGAGCTGGAAAGCACCAGGCCTTTGCTGACCCCCAAAGAAGAGCACATGGACTTTCTTCCTGAGTGGAGTTTAAGCAGGACTTACCCAGAGGTCCGTGTCTCTCCGTTTGGGATAGAAAATAGCATGAGAAATAATAGGATGACTCAGGAGTACCCCACACCCTTCCCCTCCATGGGCCCATGGTGACCATATCTGCAGGGTATGTGGTGATGGCTGTGCTCTGAGGCTGGGGTGGAAGTGGGGGAAAGGGATGGAGGTATAGCTGGCGGGGTCTGTTCTTCGCTCGGCAACTAGAGTAGTTCTTTTAAAAATGCAGTCCAAGCCGGGCTCGGTGGCTCAGCCTGTAATCCCGCGCCTTTGGGAGGCTGAGGTGAGTGGATTGCCTGAGCCCGCGGGTTCGAGACCCGCCTGGGCAGCGAGACCTCATCTCTACAATAAATCAAAAAATCAGCCGGGCGTGGTAGCGCGCGCCTGTAATTCCGGCTACTCGGAAGGCTGAGGCGGAAGGATCGCCGGAGCCCAGCAGGTCGAGGCTGCGGTGGCCGGGAACGGCCACTGCACTCCAGTCTGAGCGACAGAGTGAGACTCTGACTCAAAAACAAAAAAACAAGACAAAACAAAAAAAATGCAGTCCAATCGGGACACGCTTCTCAAAGCCCCTGAATGGTTATTCATTGTAGAAAGAATGAGTCCCATCACCTTTGACGAGGCCTGCCAGGCTGTGTTAGTTCTGCTGGGTTCTGCTGTAAGCAACTTTGCAAAGGTTTTCAGCCCCAAATGTGTGTTTCTAGGGCACATGGGCACCAACTCCACTTCATACCGCTTCTTCAATCCAGGGTCTGGGCTGAGGGAGCAGCTCTTGTGGTAGAAGGAAAGGGAACAATGGCTGCATGTTGTCAAGGCTCTTAAAGCTTCACTCAAAGTGGTGCGTATATATCGCCTATGCTCACATGCCACTGGCCCCAGCAAGTAAGACAGTCACTCACTGTGGGGTGGGACACGGAGTCCCCCCACTGGATAGCACTGCAAGTCACAGGGCAACGGACGGGTATGCATAACACTCTCACAGGGAGCGTAGCGAAGGACTGGGAGCAATAACACAAGTCTACCAAGGCCGTTTGCCACCTGGCCCTGCACCTCCCTGCCCTCCTCTTCTGTACCCTCAAGCCTTTCCTTCCGCTCTGATCCTTCCGCTTGTACTGTCCTCAGACACACAGCTTTGTGGCAGAAGCTTTGTTCCTGCCTTTGCCCACAGAACTCTCTGCCTGAATGTCCTCCTTGCTCCATTCAGCCCTTTGCCTGGAGGTCACCTCCCCAAGAGCCTTTCCCTCCACTCATTCTATTCCCTTCCATGGCCTCTGCTTCATTTTTCCTTAAATACATGTGACCACCTGAGTTCACATGGTTACCTGGATTGGATAGATCACATGATCTATTTGCTCATTTGTTATCTTTTTTCTCCAGGAGACCACAAACATTCTGAGGGTGGGACTGTGTCTTGTTTGTCTCCCTGTCTGGTATACCTGGATGCCTAAAATCTGGTGGGCTTTCAAAGAATAGACATTGACTGAAGTCTGCTCACTGGTGGGTCCCAGACAAGAGAGGCTCCCAGTATATGGAGAGTGGCCACCCTGTTGGGAGTAAGGGCAACTTCCCCACTTCCTCGCCTGGATATTTCTGTCCTGCTGAACAGGAAACAGCCACATGCTTTTTTTTTCGGCCCAGGGATGGAGACTTCCTCTTCATGGTCAAGCCTAGTCAGGAGGGTATTGGGAGCTAGGTGGGATCAAGAACCTGTCTGGCAGCTCCTGTTGAATTAATACTGAGCTGCCCCCATTCAGCAGCTCTGCTGTATGTAACTGCAGCAGGTGACCAAATCTTGAGGCAGGTAGGGAGTGTGTGTGTGTTGGGGGGGCGTGGAGGAAGCAGCGGGTGGGTGGGGAGGTCACCTGGGGTCTTGCCACACCCGTCCCTGCTTGGATTAGTACTCAGCTCCAAAATAGCAGGGAAGTCAGAGGCTATTACAGAATGGGTGAGGAAAGCAGGAAATCCTGCCGGCATCCCCGGAAGGCAGGAATTACACATGACCAGCACCTGGCTCTGTTTAGGGTCTGTGTATACCCGGACGAAAGTGAATCTCTCACATCAGTGAGAGCCAGTGCCACTTGGCAATTCTCCCCAAGTCCTGCCTCTCTCACCAGCCTCCTGGCCTGTCCTGTACTTAGACTCACTGACATCAGTGTGGACCGTGTCTCCTGGGCCCTCACCCCAGCCCTGCCCCACTCTCAGGCCTAAGGGCACTTTTGTCCTGTGTCTTTGAACAACTCAGAAAGAAAAGGTCTCTCTGGCCACTGCATCTGGGGACTCAGCAAGCCTGTTTCTTTTGGGATACCAGCAAATGGACAAAATACATGTAGCACGTAAATTATTGTCAACACACACAGTCTCCTGCTCTCCAAGGGCCACGGGAAGCTGTAAGGCAGACTTCAGGGTGGCCCCATGGAGGATAACATAGTCCTCAGTGTCCTTGCACTAAGGTACCCTTGTGCTGGTGGAGGTTGGAAGTCATGGAATGCACAATGTGGTTGCCCAGTCCACGGTAGGGTGGAAATAACCCCTGAGCCTGTGGCTGACCTTGGAGATGTTTAACAGCAAGCAAGGAACTGTCCACCCTCTGCTCCAATTCCTGCTGAACCCAGAAGCACATTAGGGCCACAGTAGGCCAGTGGGTGAAACAGCCCTGCTAAGGCATGATGACCCTTGGTGGGGGCAGAGCTGAAGGTCCCTAGCTCTTGCTGGTGTGGTCATATGGACTGTCTTGACCAGCATCTGTTTGGATTGGTAGGGTGTTCTGCTTGGGCAGTGCTCACCATCTGTTCCAGTTGTTAGGTTTTTTTTTTTTTTGAGTTGGGGTCTCACTCTCTCACCCAGGCTGGAGTGCAGGGCACGATTTCGGCTTACTGCAGCCTCGACCTCCTGGGCTGGGAGAGCCTCCTGTCTCAGCCTCTTGAGTAGCTGGGATTACAAGTATGTGCTACTATGTCTAGCTAATCTTTTTATTTTTAGTTTTTGTAGAGATGAGGTTTTGCTATGTTTCCTATGCTGGTCTCGAACTTCCTACTCATGCAATTCTCTTGCCTCAGTCTTCCAAAGTGCTAAGATTACAGGTATGAGCCACTGTGCCTGGCCAAGTATTTTTAACATTACTTCTGGGTGGAGGTCTCATTAATCCATAGCCTCAGTGGCTGAACGACCTGTTCATTTGAACAGGCATTTGAACTGGAAACACGAGTAAGAAGAGTTCAGTGGCAAAATGAGGAAGGGAGGGATTCCTTGTGGAGGGAACAGCCTGGGCAAAGGCATGGAGGCATGAGAAAGCCTGGAACATTCAGTGGAGACATCTTGGGGAAAGCCTTATGATGGCCTTTGGCGGGAGGGCCCAGGATGGGGCCCTAGGAATGGTGGGAGGGAGAAGGAATGAGAGGACACCTTCCTCAGCTGTGGAATCAAGGACATATGAGGTTTGCCTTTTCACCAAGGACTTTGCATCTTGGGAACAGACTGTAAAACCTGGCCCCAGATGTAGAATGTGACATGATGAAGGTCGTGTGTTAAATGAGTGTCCATGCCAGGATTCATCTGATTGTGAACTACAGACCTGCTTCACAGAGATCTCTTATGTCTGTCTCTTTAACCCACTCAATTTCCCTTTTGCCTTCTTGTCTAAAGTTGAATGATATGGAAATTTCCATCATCCATACTCCCTCTGCCGGGCCTTCCTTTCATACCACAGGAAACCCATTGCACTGAGGATCTGGGGGCATCTTTTGTTGAGTTATTAGGTCCTGAGAAGCCATTTTATAGGCAGACCCACTGAGTTACAACTCCGATGTTGACTGATATAGACCCACGTGTTCAAGCCACATTCTCCACAAACCCCCACATTCAATGGCCGAAGACCCTCTCCTTACTGGAATAGGATTAAATTGAAGAAATTAGCTCTCAAACAATCCAGGGCTTAGCACATCGATTTACAAAATTGTCTATTGGCATGGCATTAGAGCACACAGGAATGGGCTTAATAGCTTATTTAGAAAGAGACAGATTAGAAATTAATTTTAATGATACCCAGTCTCTCATTGTTCCTGTTCTTATGGAACTCTGGGAGTCAGGCCCAAAGCCCGGTCTAATCTTCGTGGTTTCTGATGATGCCATAGGGTACTTTGGCAAGGTTCCAGAGGCAGAGGGTGGCACAGGGAGATAGGCTCCCACCTCAACCTCCACTTTAATCAGAGCAGCTCTGTTCTATCTGTAGTACATATTGAGGTTTACATAGGAGTTTATTTGGACACACATTATGTGACTCAACCTAATTTGAAAATCTCTGTTTGAAATGAACAAGCCAATGAGTAAACCATAACTGTAGGGTGGGGTGAGTAGCCTGCTGTCTGTCACTTCTAAGCCCTGGTTGAACCTGGAGAGCACGTGGGCCTGGACTCAGTGTTTCCTAGATCCAGCTGTGGCAGAAAAGGGTAGCCCTGTGGGGCGCTGAGAGCTGGCCTCATGCATGGTTGCGGGGCAGGGTGCTTCCTATGCCATCACCACCACTCACCTAAACACACGCCCAGACTCACATTTTCCCCCAGAAGGATGGTGTCTGCTCACAGCCAGTTCCCAGCCAAACATGCATGTATGCCGGGATGCTGCTGGCCGGGAAACTCAACCTGCCCTCCTAGCTGGCTTTGTCTTTTCCCTGGCTGTCCTGTGGTGCTGCCCTTCCTTCCTTCCTGAAGCCAGGGGCCAAGAGAGGCCACCCTGTCCCTCTTGGATTTCCAGGGAGCCAACCGGTCCAACCTCAAGCCTTGGCTGCTGACATAGCCCTTTCCATTTCCAACGAGGCACAAAGCATCAGAAGGTGATTTTCAGGAAACAGCTGCCAGGGAAGGTTAGTTGAGCTTGCCTCCCTTTTGTGTCCCCATCACTGCCTTTGCTTGTGCGGCAGGAGTCCCAGAGGAAGGCGACAGCCTGCGAGGAGACAGCAGTGCCCATTTGTCCTGTGCGTGGGAGGCCTGGCCCGCTGCACAGCGTGGCCTTGACATTCCACTTCACCTCTTGACCCGGAAGCTGGGGTCTTTCACAGAGATGCCTTGCTGCTTTTTTGCTTTTCCTCTTTCTTCCTTCTTTAAAAGCCAAGCAGTAAATTCATCCTGGTGAAGGATAAAAGGGAAACCCATTCTTAATTGGCTCAAGGCCATGGCGCACATTACCAGGTGCACTCAAACTGCAATTTACTTTTTAATTAAAGTTCTCTCTACCTACGGGAAAGCTGAACATTGGGCCAGTGTTTTCTTCCTTGAAAGGGTATTTTGGGGAGAGTTAAAAAGGAGAAAGTGTGGAGACCATTTGGCTTACTGAGTCAGATTTTTTTTGATCATTTTTGTTTTTTCGTTTTCTTCTCATGGGTATCTATCTCTTCTAGGCAGTGACTTGCAGGAGAGTCATCTCTGTGTTCTTGTACAAACGGAGTTCTCCTAGCTCACCTCCTCCCAGCCCCTCATGCCATGTCCCAGGATGTTGTGAGACCGACAGGACCTGGGAGTCTCCTCTGTGTCTGTCCCTGTGGCCCCTGTTTTGCCCCAACTCAACGCTGGGGAGAAAACCATTCCCTCGAGCAGTTCCTCATGAGGTATTCGAAGCCCCTGTCACTTCAGGGAAGGCTCAGAGGGTCACGGGGAAGGTCACAGCTTGGGGCTGAGGCGTGCTTGTTCCTTCTCCTGTCAGAGTACCTCCTGACCCTTCCTTCCAAGTGTCCCTGCGTGTCTGCATTCTCCTCTCTCATTATATGGGATAGTCCCCCTGCTTGGAAGCGTTGGTCACACCAACACCACCCAGGCCTGTTTTCACTTTGGTTTAACCCAGGCCTGTCTTCACTTCCTCATGAAGAGCCTTCTCCCTCAGGATGCCAGTTGAAAACCAGTCTCTCCCCTGTACACTAATATGAACGCATCCCTCTTTCCTGGGCCTGTGTCTGAATCCTCTAGCCCCTGCTGGCTTCTGGGTGTTGAACCCAGGCTTCTGTGCTTCGTAAAAGCTCCGGCCCCAAATCTTATGCTTTGCTTAGGCCCCCTCATTGGAAGGTGAGAGGGTAGGCACAGGCACCTCCCCAGAGACACTCTCTCTAATAAAACAGAAGCTGGGAGAGGTGAGGCCTTTGCACTTTGGGGGCACATGAATGATTTCCTTTGGGGCACACAGTAGTCATTCAGCTCCTGATGTGTTAGACTGTTCTCGGAGAGTGACTGGAGGAGGTGCAGAGGCTGTTTGTCCAGGAGCAGGGCTGGACGGCAGGCCTGGATGGTGGGTCTGGGGTTGAAGCCTAACTCTGCTTCCTTTCAGCTGTGTGACCTTAGGCAAAATATTTAACTTCTCTGAGCCTCAATTTCTCAATCTGGAAATGGGACAATCACCTCTCCTGGTGTGGTCACTGTGGAACTTCAACGAAGGTCACAAGGGCAGAATGCACAGAGCATATCTTTCTCCTTTGACCATGGCCTGAGCACCAGTGTCATGGTATGAGCATACACTATTAGTGCCACAGAGACAGAGCAGGTGGGATGGGAGGTGATGTCATTTTCTCCCAGGAAAGACACTGGTCAAAACTCAGACTTCAGTAAGTACCTGCACGTAATAGGTGAGCATGTCAACAAATGTCCCTGCTCCAGCCCTGCTCTCCTCCCTTCTACCTGCATCTGGTTAAAGCAGCATCTTGAGGCTGATCTCTCTGGGGAAATTACTGTAGTTGGAATGCTATGATGCTCTGTCATGTCTATTTTCCTCTTACTTAGTCCAAATCCAGATCAGGAAGCCGGGATGTTTCTGTATGGACCACAGCCTGGTGAGCAGCCATGGAGATCTGACCCAGGACCATAACCTGGAGTCAGTGCCCTGGAACTTGGTCAGGTGCACTTGTTGAAGGATGATGACTCTGGCTGGGGAAGGGCAGCCTGTGCTCCCACCCAGCCTGGGGATTTCATACATGCCAGGTTACCTCTGCCTTCCAGAAACCAATGGAAAATAGATGTCTGGGTGGTTTACTGGAGGAGCCTGAACCCCTGCCTCTGTCTCCTTCTGTGTGACTTTGAGTTCATTGCTGCCCTTCTTGGAACCAGTTTCCTCTTCTGGGAAATGGGAACAGTTTACCCCTTTCCAGTGTGGTTGTGACTGTCATATTGTGTGAAGGGGACCCCCCAAAACTGGAATTTATTTATAAAAAATTGTGAGCTGGGCGCTGTGGCTCACGCCTATAATCCCAGTACTTTGGGAGGCAGAGGCGAGAAGATTGCCTGAACCCAGGGGTTCAAGACCTGGGCAACTTGGCAAGACCTCATCTCTACAATAAATCAACTTGGCAAGACCTCATCTCTACAATAAATCAAAAAATTGGGCGTTATGACATGCACCTGTGGTTCCGGCTACTTGGAAGGCTGAGGCAGAAGGATTGCCCGAACCCAGCAGGTTGAGGCTGCAGTGACTGTGAGCGTGCCACTGCATTCCAATCTGGACAACAGGGTGAGGCTCTGACTAAAAAAAAAAATTGTGTATTTATTTTTACATGTTTAAACTTCAGTCACCTTCAAAGTACTCTCCATTTGATGTAAGACACTTGTAGAGACACTTTTTCCACTGCAGAAAACAGTTTTTGAACTCGTCAATTTTGATGCCTTTTAGTACTTGTGCCATTTGTGGTTTTGCTTCTACATCGGCGAAACGTTTCCCTTTGAGGATTCTTTTCATCAGGGAAACACAAAAGTTGCTTGTGGTGAGATCAGGTGAATACTGAGGGTGGGGCATGGGGGTCTGCTGAACACTTGGCGTGGCATGGGCAGGTGTGCTGGTAAATCCCCCATCATGAAATGGGCAAACGCGTTGAAAGAATCTCCAGAAAAATATATCGACGCCTAACGCAGCCCCTCACAACAATGCTAGCTGGTACACTGATACTAATGGTTCCTAGAACACTTACCTAGTGGGGGAAGCCTGTACTACAAGGGACCCACCCTCCAAACGATGATGCTGGATGTTTTTTTTGGGTCCCCCCCCCACAAGCTCTCATATATGTCTATTATTTTCAGTATTTAAGGCAGCTATCACATTTTTTTCTTCAAGGAGTGATTATGATGATAATTTGTTTTCTCTAGAAAGGTTGATGACTTCCCAGTGAGGCCCCTCCCTTAGCTGAGTACCTCATCTTTCCTTCCTCCCTTCTTGTCTTCTCTCCCTTCCCCTCCTCCCTCCTCCCTTTCATCTTTTCACAGCATTTACTGTTTACCAGACACACTGTGCTGGGTGCTGGGAAACCTCCCGCTGGGTGCTGGGGAGGATGTGAGGATGGTAAGTAGCTTACATCCTTGAGGACCTCACGGCCTAATATAAAATATAACACAGGTTACAGGTTCCAAGGCATGAGAACGAGATTCAATTTTTGCCTGAAAGGAACTTTGAAAGATATCTTATCCAAATGAGGAAACTGACGGCAGGAGAAGAGTTGCGCCCAGGGTCTGCTGGCTCTCATTCAATCTCTTCACCCACCCCTTTCTAGGTGGGAGAGGCAAGAGGGTGGGTCTTACTTTGGATGATCAAGAAAAGCTTTAGTAGAGTGAGTCCTTGAACTGGCCCTTTAAAGAGTGTTCCAAGATGTGGGGTAGGAAGGACACGCCAGGGGAAAGAAACAGCTTTGGCGAAGGTGTGACAGCCTGAAACCAGAAACTGAGCCAGAGATGGCCAGTGGCTCTGGAGTGGGAGGCAGATGCCTTGTTCTCCCTGGCTTCTGTAGAGACTGTGACCAGCCGATGGCTCGCAGATGCGAGGGACTAGCTTCCATTGTCCGATTCCCTGCCAGGAATTAATTGTATTCATGGTAATGAGCTTGGGCCTTGGACACCAGGTCGGCTTAAATAAACCTCTCTTAAATGTTGGATTTATGATGCATTTTGCATAATAGTGCAGAAACTCGGCCAGGCACATGCTAGATAGATGAACCCAAATACTTCAAGAAAAACCTCGTCTAAGAATGCCTGTGAAAAACACCTCATGATAAATCATGGCTATTAATTTGCATGCTTTGGGTCTGCCAGGCTGGAGCAAACAATTCTTTAGCCTCCTGTGAGTGTTGAGCGGCAAGCCTTTATGAACACTCAGGGTAATTTATACTAATGCTTCTGCTCTGTCCTTGCTTCCCTAACATGACTCCTTTGCTGGGAGAGATATTAAATTGGCTCCATCTGTTTTGGATGACTCTCTTGGTCGTCCTGCAGAGGGGATTCCCTTTGACATCAGCTCCTGTCTGCACCCACAATGTCTTTGGCTTCCTTTTAGTCATCATGGAAAATGGTAGGTAGGAGGGCCTTCATGACACAAGTCAAACCTTGAACCTAAATTAGCCTTGTATGACACCATGATAGCCATGATGCTGTGGATTCCTTTAAGTGATTGAAAGGCCAACCTAGAAGCCAGGTCTGATAGAGGAGATGAGATTGTGTGGCACAGCTAGAATTTGGTGTGTGGTTAGGAATTGAGGGAGGAACTTGTGTTTTGATTTTTTTTTTTTTTTTGATGTGGAGTCTTATTCTGTTGCCCAGGCTCGAGTGCAGTGGCACACTCATGGCCACCATAGCCTTGACCTACTGGGCTCAAGTGATTCTTCCACCTCAACCTTCCAAGTAGCTGGAACTACAGGAATATACCACCACGCCTGGCTAATTTTTTTTTATTGTAGAGATGAGGTCTTGTCAAGTTGTCCAGGCTAGTCTCAAACCCATGGGCTCAGGCGATCCTCTCACTTCGGCCTCCAAAGTGGTTTTGATATATTGAAGATAATGCATGCTTTTACAGTTGTTCAAGACTGTCTATCCAAATCAGGTCTTTAAGTCCAGATCAGAGGAATGGCTCACCTCAATACCTAGCCCTCAGGCTCTCTCTACTCCCCAAGTCTGAGGGAGAAGATTTGACTACCTTTCTAGTCAGAACAGGGTTGGAGTTCATCTGCAGCCTTCATAAGCCATCTGCCTTCTCCAGCTCCATCTATGAAATGGAGGCCCTGACTGGATGCGGTGGCTCAAGTCTGTAATCCCAGCACTTTGAGGGGAAGCAGAGGCCAGAGAATTGCCTGAGCCCAGGGGTTCGAGACCAGCCTGGGCAACTTGATGAGACCTCATCTCTATAATAAATCAAAAAGTAAGCCAGGTGTGGTAGCATGCACATGTGGTTCCAGCTACTTGGAAGACTGAGGCGGAAGGATCACCTGAGCCCAGCAGACTGAGGCCGTGGTGGCCATGAACGTGCCACTGCACTGCAACCTGGGTGACAGAGTGAGACTCCGACTCAAAAAAAAAAAAAAAAGAAAGGTTAAAGTTAAACAGAGGTCAGGTTTTTCCGGTCTGATTCGAGATAGAGGTCATTTTCCTGGTTGATGCCATGGGTACCCACTGGGAAATGCAGCATCTCTGTCTCTCATGTACTGGTGGAGACTGCTGTGTGATCAGTGTGGGCCCTTCCTCTCCCATGGGGGATGGGAAGCCACACCCCACAATAATCAGCTTGCTTAGATTTTCTCCTGCCTGTTGATAGACCCTGCAGTGTTGTGTGGAAAACTCTGGCTCAGGGGTCTGGGTTTGAATCCCAGCTTCACCTGGAAGTAGTCTAGGAGACCTTGGGCAGCCAGCCTAATTTCCCTGAACCCTTTCTTCTAAAATGAGGATATCGGTGGAACAAATGAACTCTTAGCATTGTTGGGAACACCAGATGCAAGCCCTAGCTTGATGCTCAAACACAGAGCATCAGCACACCAGCCTGCTGGAGTGAGAAGGACCAAGGTCTAGCCTTGGGAAGTCTGTCAACACTCACGAATGGGCGTCTCCCAAATGGGCTTATTGAGACAACGATGATGATACAAGGTAGGAAACAGGACATCCCCTTCTGTCGAATGAAGCTCTTGGCTGGAGAGAAAATCTGCCTGTTCTCACAGACCCTGATGCTTCCTCTCAGAGCCTAAAGATTCATTTGTAGCAGCTCGTTGGTCTCCAATAGTCTTTTGCTGACCCAGCTGGCATCTCTTCCTAGGAAGGCTGAGCTTCCATCTTTCCTTTTCCCTTTGCTGATCTTTACTTTCTGCATCTGTAAAACGGGTGTTATAGGACCTAGTCTGACTTGGTTGTTGTGAAACTTTAGTAATATCTTCTACGAGCCGGTTCCTGGCACCAAGTAGTTGCTCAGTTAATTGTGACTTTTCACCTTGGCTTGGCTGTTACTTGAGGTGGCCACACGTTCCTTAGCATAAGAGAAGGAGAGGCTAAGATCCCTTTAAACTTAGTCTGCTCAGCCTTCCCACGTGCACTGAAATGCTGTGGCCCACTGTGGAATAGAGAGCACTATCTTTAATACCAAAAGCTGTGTGTAGGAAATTTCTGGGACAGTAAAGCTGCCCCCATAATGAGCATGAATGTACTCTGTCGGGGAGCTAGTTCAGTATAAATTCAGACTCAGTGTTCACTGCTTACTGACGCTGGGACACCTTCATTTGGTTTCTCACCTGTAAAATGGGCTAAGATCATGCCCTCCTTCACGGGGTTACGGTGAGGGTTTAAAAGAAATGACCAGTTGAAAGGGTTTTACTTACAGTAGGTGCTCAGTAAACAGTAGCACCCACTCCTCTTTGTCAGATGAACACATGTAAGTGGCCGTTCGTTGTCTTAAGAATTTTTCTCAATATCTTTGGCTCACGGCCTTGGCGATTCAAAATGGCAGCCCGCTTCCCAACCAGAGCTGTTACTGCCATTGTGTTTTCCTTCCTTCCTGTCAGCAGAAGATGGCGTGCGCTTCCACACACTTGACAGTTGGCACCATCTATTCCTTGTCCTCAGAGGGGCCAACAGGCAGCCGTGTTTAATGTTCAGTGCTCCTCTTGTGCCGTTCCCTGGCTTGGACCTTCACATCCTCATGCTGTCAGTGAGGGACGGGACAGGAAAGCTATGTCTCACAAAGACATAGCACTGACCTGGTGCAACTTTAGAGAAGCCTGGACCCTGGACTCATGCCTGAGTTCACATCCCAGGCTGGATGGCTTTGTACAACTTACCTAACTGCTCTGTGCCTCAGTTTACCTATTTAAAAAATAGAGTAGTAGTAACTCATACAGTAGTAACTCATATGATTTTTATGAAGACTTGAGTTACTGTAGGTAAAGTGCGTCATCTGGTACCCGGCATGTGGCCAACAGTCAATAGAGGTTGGCTACTCTTATTTTATTCATATTACCTCCCTTGATTCCTATAAGCTGCCCAAGAGGTACCCAAACAAGCCATGTATTTGTGTACTCCTTTTCTAGATGAGGAAAATGAGGTTGAGCAGTTACATGGTCAAGGATTCCACAGGAAGGAGGGACTGGGCCTGGATCTCTGTGAGACACTGCATGATAATGGTGTCTACACCCTATTCAGTGGTGTCCAAACACTGCTTCATAGGTCTGCTTGCTCCGGGAGACCTGCAGAACCAGAACAATGCAGATTCCTGGACCCCACCTCAGATCTGCTGAATCAGGATCTCCAGGGTAGAGCCTAGAAACCTGTGTTTGTAAAGTGCTTCCCAGGGAATTGCGATACCCAATTGGTGTTGGGGTCTGCAGTCTACATGGCTGGGCACACAGCTCACCATGTCTTCTCAGGGCAGAGGGACAGGGCAGGGAATCTGGAATGAACACACACCTTTGCAGTCTGCAGACCTGTCTCGGTAGGCTTAATAGGAGCCTGTGGCTGTGCAGGCAAGGAAAATGGTCACTTTAACACACACCAGTTTTTTTTTCCAGGTCACTGGATTTCTTTCTAGATTAAATAACCTCATTACATATTATGGGCTTTGTAGAGAAAGTCTATTTAAACCAGTTGAGACATTCTTTGTCAAGATATTCTGTTTGGCCTGGACATGGCTAATAAACTAGAGGTTGCCAGAGCCACCTTGGCTCTTTGTGAAGGGCTCTTGGGCACATGGTTGACCTGCAGGGTAAGTATCACTGCCCAGAAAGAGGCACCTCTCACCAGGAACCTGGCATTCACTGGGAACTCCTCTGACTTTGATCTGACCTGGTCCTTCAGAGGACTGGAGCCTTGGGGGCTTCTGGAAGCAGGGGGACCCAGACTCAGAGAGTAGTCCTAATTTTGAAGTGTTAGATTTATCACCAATCTTGTTTCCCAGCATGTTGAGGAAACTCATTGTAGACTCATTGGTTTCCTGCTTCCCCCGCAGAGTCAGGGGTTGGATCTCCAAAGACACACTCGTGGGGTCTTTTCCTTCTGTGTCTGAAAGTAGCTAAACACATGGGCCAAGGATCTGTCTGCCTGGGCTCAAATCCTGACCCTGACACTCACTAGCTGTGAACTCTTAGACAGACTACGGAATTAGTCTTAAGTCTCAGTTTCCTCATCCGTAAAATGGAAAGAATAAGGTTCACCTCATTAGGTTGCTGTGAGAATTCAGTGAGATAACCTCGAAAAAGTTGGGTTCCGTGAAAGACTCAATGGATGTTAACTGTCACTATTAATTACTTCTGTCCTCAATATGGTGTGGGTTTAACTGCCTGCCTAGAAGGAAGACTTTGGAACATTTTGGAGACTAAATCTTCACAGGTGAGTAAATTACTCATTCATTCAGTCTTTTAGCAACAATGTGAGGAACTCCAGCTCTGTGCTGGCACTGGAGCTACAATGGAGACCTAAATCATTCCTTTCTCATAGCACTTACCTCAGTCTGGAGCCTGATGTCAAATGAGTCAACACACATTGCAAGAAGTGCCATCAGGGTAAAAAATAGCTTATGGTGAGAAGAACAAGGTATTCATAGGGAGATCCTCCCTGAGCTTGGGTGATCAGGGCAAGCCCTGAGACTGTGATCTGAAGGAAAAGAAGGAGCTGGCTGGGTAAATCATAGGATAAACTTTCTAGGCAGAAGGCAGAGTCCCCAAGGAGGAAAAGGAAGTGAGCATGTTCTGGTGTGATTAGGAAACCTGGGAGTGAGGGACAGGAGGCCAGGTGAGGCTTGGGTTGTGGGCAGGGGTCAGATCACGCGAAGCCTGGTGGGCTGCGTTGGAAGAGAGGGAAGCCCGCCAGGCCATCTTAGAAGGGAAGAGACAGACAGACCAGCAGTGCTAACAGGTTGTTCTGACCACAGTGTGGAGAACTGAGGTGGTATGGGGCAGGAAAGGAAGCTAGAGGTAGATTAGGAGGCCCCTGGGGTGATCCCTGCTGACTCAGTTTAGCACATTAAATCACACAGGATGTGCTCAGCCCAGTGCTAAGCTCTCTGGGGCCAGTCATGACCCCTGAGATGGTTCTCTCTTCTAGCGCCAGTCTGGGGCGCAACCTTCCTGAGTCTCACAGCCTGACTGGGCTCACTCTTGTCTCTACTCGCAGAAGAAACATGCCCTTTCTGTGAGTCTTCCCAGCCAGGAAAAGTCCAAGCTGCGTTCCCATCAAGCAGCTTTCTGAGGGGCCACGTTTACAAATGTCCCTGAACCAGAGTTCCTCTCTTTCCCAACATTTCCCATCTCCATGAACTGGCTTCTCTCTGTTTCAATGACACTCCTCCTATGGCTGTTCCAGCAACCTCATGACCTGTTCCCGAAGCCCCACATCTCATCTCTGCCCTGCTTGACTAGTTACCAACAACCTGATGTAGGTTACAGTCACTCTTCATTTGGCTCTGGGGTCCCATGGTCAGTGCTGGGTGGAAGAATGGATTCTCGTCACGTCGGGTATTTTTCAGGAAGGACAGTTAGTCTGGGCAGATGGGAAGTGGCCCTGGGTTTAGTGAAGCGTGACTGTTAAAGACTCTGGCCTGCTCTCTTGTGCTTAGAATGTGGGTCCACCCACCCGGGCTTTGGGAAACCAAAAGCTCTCAGTCCCTCGGGCAGAGACCCCATGGCCTTAAGCTCTGTGAGATTAGAGTTTCTTAAAAGAATTCACAGAGAATGTGAGAACTCTCTGTGAGGGTACGTTGACTGTATAATGTGATCTAAAAGTATGACTCTCATTCCAAAAAACCCTTTTCCAGCTTGGGCTGTTGGGGTCGGGGCAGATGGTGGACTTACCCAGACATTCAAGGCAAAAGATAAATCTTGAGTAGGAAGCTGAAACTTTGAGCTCACATCCATAGTGGTATCTCTGAACTGTTTTTTTTCCCTTTAGCCTTGCAAAGTCCAGGCACCTTAGAGAAATAGAGGCTGTTTTGTAATTCTTGGTTGAGCTGTTCTGAATCTACCTCATTACATTCTTCCTTGTCAGTCATTCACCACAGGCTGCCCTCTGGGTGTTAGTAAATCCTTGACTACAGTGACAAGGCAGCAGGTGGCCACAGAACATACACGAAGTCAGGCATCAGGGGACCTCAGCGTGTGTCAGACCTGGACAGGCCCTCAAGATCACCTGGCCAGTGGTTTTGAAATGCCTTAAGCTGTAGGATTGTTGGCCAAGCAGAATATTACCTGGAAGTTGAATCTGCTCAACAGATCAAAACAGGGTCCACCTGACTATAGCAGGGGTTGGGGGAGGAGCATTGGACACAGGCTGCTTCTCACCTCAGCTATCTGCAGAGACTCTCCAGGGAACCCAGGGCTGGGTTTGAAAACCACTGATCAGTTCAGCAAGGGAGAGTGACTTGCCCTTAGAGATGCATAGTTTGAAGGGGTCACATGGTCCAATAACCTCAATCCGAATCCAGAACTCCAGTCTCCTAGTCCAGTGCTCTCTCCGATATATCTTACCCTTTGTCTTAGATGGTGAGTGTCCACTGGCCCTTGGTGTGGAGCCTCCCCGGGAGAAGAAAAGGGGGAGATTTTCAGTCTGAGATCCCCAGTGGTGTTGCCAAAACAATAAACCCACCTTCCACCCCCCCACACCCCCCCGCCAACTAGTCGCTGGCAAGAATGAGTCATGAGCTAAGGAGGCTGCTGGAAGACTCAGTCCTTAAGAAGCCTCAGTGGAGATGGATGGAAAATGAGTCATGGTGATAACAGAGCCAGGCCTGGGCTTTGTGAGGTGGGGTAGAGGAGCCACATGAGGGAGGTATAACTAGTCGACAGAGTCCCCTTAGCTACTTGCTGCTCCTGTATTGGAGGGTAATTCGTCAGTTGTCCCTAAGTTGGCTGCATAACAAACAACCCCGGCTCTCAGTGGCTTACAAAGCAAAAGCTTATTTCTTCCTTACGTTGCACCTGGGCTGTGCATTGGCTGTGGTTCTGCTCCACATACTTTCTCATTTTGTGACCTGCTTGTTTTATTGTAGCTGAGAACAGCAAGAGGCTGAGCCAAATTGCACAGTCACACTTACAACTTCTGTTCAGACTCAGCAGCCTTCATGTCTGCTCATACTCCATTGACCATGAGGCAAACTGGAGGTGGGGAGGGTCTTCATACTTCATAAGACAAGGGAATGGAGGTTGCATATAGGGTGCTTGTCTCCACAGGACATCTATCTTTGGAGGTAGAAAGGTTTTTAAAGATCTCTGGATTCTAGCTCTTAAGAAAGTCTATATGCCAGGTACAGTGGCTCGCACTTATAATCCTAGCACTTTGGGAGGCTGAGGCAGGAATATTGCTTGAGCCCAGGAGTCTGAGACCAGCCTAAGCAACATAGTGAGATCTCATCTCGACAAAAATAAAAAAAACTTAGCCAGGCGTGGTGGCATGCGCCTATAATCCTGGCTACTTGGGAGGCTGAGGTGGAAGGATTGCCTGAGCCCAGACGGTTGAGGCTATGCTGAGCCATGATCATGCTACTGCCCTCCAGCAGAGGCAACAGAAGACCCCGATTCAAAAAAAAAATGGAAGAAAGAAAAAAAAAGAGACTGTGTCAAGTCTCCCAGAGTCCCAAGTTCCAGACAATGTCATATCTATACCTTGTGGGGAACTTCTGTCTTTCTTTTTCTCTCCCAGAAGAGGATTGCACCTGAGCTGGCTTGAAGAGAGCGCAATGGGTATCTCCTGGTGGGGCTGGCTGGGTCATGCAAGAAGCATCCATGTCTCCTTTACTTGGACTCAAAGAGCATCACTGATTGCCTCTGTTCTAAGGCCACGCTTTGCAGGGAAGTGGGCTGGCGCAAGGGTGGGAACGAACATTCCTACAACTCTTACCTCACCCCTTTCCAGGAACTGTATGTTGTGTGTTTTATGATATTGCTTTGACAGATTAAAATCAAAACTGAAGCTCTTTGAGATCCCAAGGCTCCAAATACCTCCACCTTCCCAGTGGAAATCAATGAATGCCTACTTTAATGGAGGTGTTTGTGTTTTTCATGGTATTGATTACTAATAAGTTAATAATTAGGAAATCACTCTGCAGTGGGCTGATTGGAGATCTGGATCTGGGTTACTCGGAAAAGTGCTGCCACCAACCTTTTTAACAGTGTCAGTGGCTCCTGGCTCAGCAGAAAGCTCATCACAATAAATCACCTGTGGGCTTCCAGGTGCCTCTGATTGGATGAATACCACTAAAGTCCTTATTTTCCTGGGGGTTGCTCCAGAATCTGTCTTCTGCAGGAAAGTCCACACTGGGGGATGCTAATGACTCTGGTAGCTACTTGTTCTTCTGTAGCCTCTGAGGCGAGTATCAGAGGCTATTCTCCAGGCTGTTGGGTGAGGAGGGCAGGAATTTAGACAAAATGATAGTCTTCTCTGGTATTGGAAACCTAGTCAAAAGGCAAGGCACGTTATCCAAAGTGTATCCACTTTGGCTCTGCAGAAAGACACACTTGTGCTACTTCAGGTCTGAGAGGTCTGAAAGACAGAAGGGATTCAGAGCCGTTTGTTCATCAGGACTCTTGTTCCTCTGAACTTGCTCAAGTTTCTGTTTTTCCAAACTTTTACATTTGATTTCAAACTTACAAAAGCATTGCAAGCATCATGCAAGAAACATCCATGTTTCCTTCACCTTACTCACCACTGTTTACATTTTGCCACATTTGTGTTTTCTCTCTTTCTGTATGTACTTACTATCTCTCTGAACCATTTGAGAATCAGTTATAGCCATGATGCCTTTTAAATGCTTCTACAGAACAATGACATCATCCAAGGTCACTCTCCTGCAGACCCACATTCTATTTCTCACACTCAGGAAAGTCAATGTCAATATGAGGTTGATACTGTTGTCTACAATCCTAATTCACATTTGCCTGCTGGTCCCAAGGATTTTCTTCATAGCAGGGGCAGCTACAAGGATCAAATCCTTCTCACTGCCTGTTTTGTTTTTGTTTTTTTTGTTTGAGTTGGAGCCTTACTCTGTTGCCCAGGCTGGAGTGTAGTGGCATACTCATGGCCACCCAGCGTCTACCTACTGGGCTCCAGCGATCCTTCCGTTTCAGCCTTCCAAGTAGCCATAACTACAGATGTGAGCTACCACACCAGGCTCATTTTTTGATTTATTGTAGAGAGGAGGTCTCGCCAAGTTCCCAGGGCTGGTCTCAAATTCATGGGCTCAGGCAATCCACTTGCCTCAGCCTCCAAAAGTGCTGGGATTACAGGCTGAGCCACTGAGCCCAGCCCACTGCCTGTTTTTATAAATAAAGTTTTATTGGAACACAACCACATTCATTATTTACGTATTGTCTCTGGCTGCTTTTTGCAGAGATTGTATATTCTTCAAAGCCTAGCATATTTTACTATTTGATCCTCTAAGAAAAATTTATCTAACGCTTGTGTGATCCTAGCTCTAATGGAGGCTCATACTTAGCATACAAGTTTAATTTTTAAAAATTATCTAAATGGTCCCTAATGTGTGAACATTCCTTACATGCAAATGATAACAGGCTCCCTGGCCTGAGGCCCTATGCCTTCATGCTCTGCCTGCTCCCCCATCTCTCATCACTCCCCTGTAAGCCCCCAGCTGTATATGGAATGTGAGGTAGAGTCTTCATGCCGCATACCTTTGTTCCTTGTGCCTGCAGCTGTTTTTGCCTGAAACGCCCCTCCATGCTGTCATCAAGATTTAGTGCAAGCACCACCTCTTGGAAACCTCCCAAACTGTTCTTACGCTCCATTCCCAAGACCCCTTTACCCACCAAATGCTTTTCTAAGTTCCTGAGACTGACAGAGTTTTCTGATATTGTAGCACCGACTGTGCTCATGCACTGATTTATTTTCTGCTGGTCTCACCCACTATTTGTGGAGATCTTGAGGGCAGGGATCATGTCTCATTCATCTGTGTCTCCTTGGTGCCTCATATGAAGTCCTGAAGTGCTTAGTATATTGTTTATTGAATGAATGAGTGGATGATACAGGAACTTCTCTCCTATTCCGGGGGCCACCCTGTGGGATTCCCATCCTCTCTTCCTCCTGCCTCTTCCTTTCCCAGTGCCTGTGATTAAAGTCCTCACCCTCGTGGTCACTGATCTTGAAATAAACAGCCCAGCCCAAGAGATCAGTCTAATGCAGGGACCAAAATGAGAGACAGAGGAAAGGAGGGTGGACTGCTGAGACCACGGACCTCCTGGAGTCCTTCCTCCCCACTGGTGCCCCTCTGCAGTTGACAGTTGCATGTCAACCCTTTACTACTCTGTCTTGGACTTGGCAGTCGTTGCAATTCCAAACTCCCTTCCTCATCCCCTGTAGTCTCCCATAATTTCCCTTGGGAGGGGTAGTGTGTCCCTGTCACCTTGATGGAACCTTCAAAGGAATTTGTTGTCTTGTGCAGTGCTGGAGTTTGGGGTTAGGGTCTGGATCAGGGCTGTCCAGGAGGGCGAGTGCTCAGTGCTGAGGAAGATGTTCTGGTTCTGCTCTGTTCAGTGTGGGATCCTGTAGCCGTATGCTACTTACGAACACTTGAAATGTGGCTAGTGCCGCTTATTTAATGTAATTAACATATTTAATTTAAATAACCACATGTAGCTGGTGCCTACACACAGCACAGCTTAGAGGTAATGTTGGCCAAGTACATTCTGGGTAAATGCTCTGTGTGGGTTGGCTGACTGGAGACTTCTTGGGTTAGCATGGTTTTCATAGGAAAATTGGCATTAAGTTCCAAACAACCCGATTAACTACCAATTTGTTCTGGAATTGGGGACTGCCTGCAATGCCACCGTGCTGATGAGCACTGACAGTTTTCAGGTTTGTGTTTGAGGCAACTGACTCTTCCAGTCTTCAAACATGGCAAAGGAAACACATGGGCTGTGGGGAAGAAAAGAAGGGAGATATGGAGGAGACCCTGGACTCATGTGGTGGAGCTGTTTATGTATGCTCTCTTGTTCTGCTCTTCTGAGCATTGCCTGGGATCCTTCTGGGGACTTGGGAATGTGGGGCTGGACTTGGGTTCCCCATTGGGGTTGCCAGCAGAGTGTAGCTCCCAGGAATAGGCCTGTCCTCCTAGCACCTGGCAGGAGGTCTCAGCTGAGAGTCAGGTGCACTGTCTCTCAGGCTGGGCTGTTTAGCTAGAGACAATGTAGCACAGTGGTTACAGACCTAGAACTTGGGGCCACACATTCTGGGGTTAAAGTTATAAGTTCACTTATGGTCATACCACCCGAACTAGCCGGATCTCGTCTGATCTTGGAAATTTACAAGCTCTGCAGCCTTGGCAAATTACCTCTTTGTGTTCAAGTTCCTTCAACTTCAAAATGGGGTTAACATCAGACTCATGGGGCTCTAGTTAAACAAGTTAATGCAAAAGTTAAACAAGCGAATGTACATTTAGCATGGCTTCTCACCAGCAATCAGCATCCAGTAGTTTTCAGGGTGTTGGAGCAAGCCATCATATCAGATCAGATTATCTTCTGCTCTCTGCTTGCCCCCCACCCAATAGTTTCTTGCTTTCAGAACTCAAAACGCTTTTGGGAGCTTTGCAAAAATTTGCTCCCAAATCCTGGGAAAGGATATCTGTTTTCTCAACTCTCTCTCTCTCTGAATATTTATAGTTTTGGATAGAAAAGAGCTGCTTTGATTTCTCAGAATAGTTTCCACAAACGTGTGGTACTGGGGAGGCAGGGCTGGGTGAAGGGAGTGTTGGACTTCGCATTGGCAGGTCCAGGTTTGAATCTCACATACCAGCTCTGCGGCCCCCACCTCCCACCGCAAACTCATCTCCCTCTTGGAGTCTTAGCTTCCTCACTTGTGACTTGAGGATGGAGTGAGAGTCAGATGAGATGATCCAACCCACTGCCTGCGCATAGAAGACACTCTGCAAATGTCAGTTACATCTGAGCGTTTAAATCCTTTCTCAGCTTAAATGTTCAAACTCACCAGTTGGAAACTACTTGGGGCCTTTGGGATGGGGCTCCTGGCTGGAAGCTGTCCAGAAGCAGTCTTCAGGGTGATGCAGTGAAAGGCAGCAGATCCTGTCTTCTCGCTCCGGCTGTTCCTTTACCAAGGGGCCTTATTTAGATTACTGGAGCAAAGCTTCCGCAAAGAACAGGCTGCAGGCGGAGCTGAAGTCACCCTGTGGGAACAGTCAGAAAGAGCCAAGCCCCCTGACCCGAGAGGCCCAAGGCGAGCAGCCATACTGGCTGGGATGGGGGGTCGATGTAGAATTTCACGGTCAGCAGGGGGGACCTGGCAGGAGGTCTCGGCCCTGCCTCCTCAAAGGCACCTACTGGGATGGGGTGGTGGGTCAGCTCCGGGTTAGAGGAGTTTTGTTTGTAGGGGCAGGGAGGATGAAGGAGGAGACATCAGGACAAAGTTAACAAGGTGTAGACGTCACAGAGGAAACTAGCACGGGTTTCCTCCCCTCATCTGTGAACTTGGGGACTGCCCATCTGGGAAGATACCTGAGGGAGGGAGATGGGAAAGGAAAGCCCAGCCCCCAAGTGAGGCAGACCCAAGACCAAGTTGGTTTTTGCCACTTTCTTCCATGTGATTGGGTTGAATAGCCTCTCTTAGCCTTGAGGTACCCATGATTGAAATGGGGACCGAGGTGAGGTATTTTATATTTGGGGGAACTTAAGTGATTGAGCCTTTCTCTCATGGAGTTTCATAACAAGTTATACATTATTTGCTTGTCTACCGATTTGTTTTACTGTTTATAGAGATCCATACGAGGCCCTTCCCGGGGCCTCAATATTGCACTGTGCCATGGGGTCACTGGGGCTGGAGGCCCTGTGAAGTAGGTATTATGATACTCACTTTACAGACTGGGAAACTGAGTATCGTAACTTGTCCCAGGTAGCCTGACTTATAGGTGGTAATTCAGAGATTTGAATCCAAAATTGTATGGTCTCAGATCCCTTCCTTTCCTTACAACATAGTGCTTCATTTGGGGGAGTTGCTTGGTTTGGTCCCAGAATATGGTTTCACTGGGGTGGGGTCACAGAGGAAGGTGGAGACAGGCCCTCTCTGGGGCTGCCATGGAGAAAGCTGGCTTTGCTCACAGGGAGCTTCCTTCCCCTCCCTCTCATCCCCCTGAAAAAGGTATCCTGCAGTTTCTCAGGTTGCTGTTTCTCATGGATTGTTAATAAAGATGATGAATGAGCCAAGGATTGATAAGAAAAGGCAAATGGTATTTGGGTTATGCATTGTTCTGGTAAAACGTATTTTTCACTGAAGGTCTTAAGTGACTTTTTCGTTAAAATGTCATCACGGAGAGAAAGGGTAAATAAAATGGGTTTTCCATGACAGAAGTGTCAACCAAGGAGATTCTGCAAGACAAGACCCTCAGGCAGCCGGGCTGTAGGCCTTGTCAGCTCCCCAGTGACAGAGTTGTAGCATGCTGTGCCAATAACACCCCTCTCCCTGCAAGAAGACTAGAAGAGTGAGTCCTCTACAAAGGGCTGCCAGGATCTCAGTATTCTGCTTCCTGGAGGCCTGGTAGGATCTGAGGGCCCAAGAAAATGGTTTTTGTCGGCACTGCTAGACTGGACAGGCACACCGAGTGACTGACAGAACTGGGCTATGGTCAGTTTCCTGTGTGGTGAACTGGCCTCCCTGTCCTGTGCCATGGAGCTTGTAGCCACAGGGGCCCAACTGGGAGGGTGCAGGGACTCCCCTGTCAACCCTGAAAGAGGCTTCTTCTGGAGGTGAGACCTAGAGAGCTTGTATTGATCTGATGTTCCCAGAGGGACCTAGTTGTTCCAGGTATAAAGACATTGGACACCGATTTGTGAACTGCCTTCCACATTAAAGCTATTTTTGTCTTTCTGAATCTGCCTCCAGCAAGTGCCTCTGCTGTGATTTGAAAAGATCTTGGTACAGATATTCTGTTCCTTCCCATCCGTCTCAATGTGTTCAATACTCATGGGGGTGCGTGGTGTCAGGTCCTGTTCTAGGTGCTGGGGCATGGAGAAGGCTAAGACTCAGACCCTGCTGGTTTGAAGCTCTCCCCTTCTAACAAAGGAGACAAGCAGATCTTTGTAGCCTGCTGCAAACAATAGATGGAGCAACGGTGCTCTTCTTCTTGTGCTACCCTCCCCCCTTCCCCCACGCATATCTATCCAGGGAGCAGAGGTGACTGGGAGAGAAAGAGAGAGTGAGGGGGTGGTCAGGGAAAGCTTCTTGGAGGTGATTATTTGGTTAAATTTTCAAAGGGTGGAAAGTAGTTTACCAGGCGAACAGCAGATGTCTAAACTAGCATTGAAATAGAACTTGCTGGCTGGGTGTGGTGGCTCAAGTCTGTAATTCCAGCACTTTGGGAGGCCGAGGCAAGAGAATTGCTTGAACCTGTGGGTTCAAGACCGGCCTGGGCAACAGGGTGAGACCTCGTCTCTACAATAAATCGAAAAATTAGCCAGGCGTGGTAACAGGTGCATGTAGTTCTGGCTACTTGGAAGGCTGAGGTAGAAGGACCTCCAGAGCCCAGCAGGTTGACGCTGGGGTGGTCGTGAGCATGTCACTGCACTCCAGCCTGGGTGACAGAGCGAGACTACAACTCAATAAATACATACATACATACATACATAAATAGAACCTGCTAGGTGCTTGAGCCACATTCCTAGAATTTTCCATAGCCCCCTCATTACAGCCTCTGAGGGAGATACTCTTATTATTACCTCTGTTTTTCAAATGAGGAAATAGAGGCACAAGGAAATATAACTTAGGAAGTGGTTGAGCTGGGACTCAAACCCAAGCAGGCTTGGCTTTCATTCCCAGGCCTCACATTTCTCCAACAAGATCATTCCAGACTAGAGGTGAGAACTAGTGGCGTTATCAGTCCAGACTAGAGGTGAGCACTAGTGGCAAGGTCAGTCCCGGCTAGAGATTAGAACTGGCACTGAAAATGGCGGCTCCAGAAAACACTCCTCCTGGAGCGCAGACATTATTTTCTCTAGGAGCTAAATCCCCCGGAGCCAAGCTCTCCCCCTGTGACACGCGGAGAGGCAGGAACCTTTGGGCTACCTTCCCCATGTCCAGTGTGCTGAGTAAATGTGGCAACTTGTCAGAAGAGGAGAGCTTCAGCCCAGCCCTCTGGCTGCTGAGGCTCCAGGCCAGGAAAATCTGAGCCTGGGCAGGACTTTCCATCCCTGATGCTTCTGGAAAAGGGTGGCAAATGCTGCCTAGCTCCTAGTGCCATGCAGGAACATTCCCATGCTGCTGCTTCAGGCATGGAGCACGCCCAGGCTCCACCCACAGGGGCCTGCGCATGCCCCATGCCTAACACCTGGCACATATGTGAAACTTACAGCTGGGGCATTTGGAGGCAGTCAACAGTAGGACTTTAGCCACTCTTGGTCCTCACTTTTCCTAGAGAAAATCGAGGGTCTATTGCATCTGTTACAAGGTACTACCCTTTCTCTATTTTAATATGCCACCAACTGTAAGACTTGTCATTGATTTAATAATAGTTTTTCAGAGGAGCAAGAAGAAACACTACCTCATTAGAAGTATACATTGATTGTAAGATTAATCTTCAATCACCATTTCAGAAATATTACAATGTAAACAAGAAATGGGCATCTTAGGATTCAAGGGAGATGATCTTTTTTGAACATTTTTTTTTTTGGCAGAGGGTGTGTGGTGAGTTTGTCCAAGAAGATGGGTGCCAGCTGACACTGGTGAGGGCAGGGTTGTGGAGGTGGCAGTCCATCCACCCCTGCTTGGCTGCCTTTAATTTCAATCAGACAGTTCAACTTTGGGGACTTTTCCAGTAGCTCAAAAACACTCACAGCTGAATTCATTCTTCAATTGAGTTTGACAAATAATCAGTTTCCACTTCAAGCTGGGGAAATGTCAACTCAGTAGATATACAAGGCCCAGCTGTGATCACCACGTATGCTGGAGCATCTTCTTGGAGGTTGGGTGGTAACTAGAGCCAGCCATGTGATGTGACAGCCTCACCCTCATAGTCAAGGGACCCAGGCTGTAATCCCAGCATGTCAGACACTATTGCTTTGCCTTTCTGGACCCGAGATTCCCCTCCTATATAGTACAGATACAAAACAATAAACATAGCAGCTAACAGTTCCTGAATGGTAAGCATGTGCCATACAATCTTCTATGTGTCATACAAGAATAAACTAATTTAATCCTGACAATAATCCTATAAGATAAATACTTTTATCTCCATATTTTTTCTGATGAGGAAACAGAGACACAGGGCACTTAAATAATTTTTCCAAAGTCACATAGCTAATAAGTGACCAAGATTTCATTTTTTGATTTTTATTTATTTGTTTATTTTTTGAGACAGGGTCTCACTTTGTTGCCCAGGTTGGAGTGCAGTAATGTGATCATAACTTACTACAGTCTCAAACTTCTGGGCCCAAGTGAGCCTCCTGCCTCAGCCTCCCAAGTAACTGGGACTACATGTGTACCCTTCACATCTGGCTAATTTTTAAATTTTTTGTAGCGATGGGGTTTCATTATGTTGCCCAGTCTAGTCTTGAACTCCTGGCTTCAGGGAACTCTCCCCCACCTACGTCCCAAAGCACTGGGATTACAGGCATGAGCCACCATGCTCAGCCATCAAGACAATAATTGAATCCAAGCTCTTTGGTTATAGGGTCCATGCAGTTAACGGCACTAGAGTAATGATTACTATACTACAAAAAAACCAACATAACCATTTAAATATGAAACCTAATATACGGCTCCAAACATAAGACAGATAAAATGGAAGTCTTTCTGTTAGACACTCTGTAAGCAGGGACCTGGGGCCAACTCTGCCCCAGGGGCCAACCTGTGGACCTCCTGGGAAGACCTAATAATGTGGCACCTCTTCTACCTAACATTCTTAGAATAGTTGTTCAACATTTTCAACATTTATTTGCTTTGAACAAGGAGAAATGGATTTTCTAGTCATAAACTCTGTACACTTTTTCCTTCTGTTCTTTAGGCTATGACATGCACTGAACATAACACTTGAACTTATTTGGGATTGCAGTTGACCACATATTTTCCTGTCACTCATAACTGGATGGCATTAGCCACTCATATTCACTAAAGATGGTAAAATGGTAGCTTACACGGACACATCATGAGATGTTTGTTCCCTGCAAATAATACTATGTTCTGCTGTCCTCTTTTGAGAATTTCAGCTTACTGATGCCAAGTTCAAGCTGCTGGCAGCTGGTATTATGAAAACTTGGTGGCAAGGTCTGCAACTGCATGGCGCAACTTCTACGAAAAGCAAATTGCAAAAATACTCAACAGAGGTAGGAAGCTAGAGCCAGTGAGAAGTTTGATTTTTATAATTAAATTTTTTACTCAAGGTCACTGTCTTAGACAGAAGTGAGACTGGCTCACTTTTTTTTTTTTTTTTGCCAGTAGTGTCTATTCCATAATTATCCATGGACTCGAGTTAACTAGCACCATGTTAGTGACTTAGGTGACATTTTTTGTGGTCCCTAGAGGCAACATTCCAGGCCACCATCAGGGCTACCAGACATGGGGGACAGAGTGTATTCTACACAATTTAGGAGTAAAGTACAACGTGGATAGAGTCCCTTAGAGCTTTCCAAGCTGTGCAGCCCTGATGGCTGATTCCTTAATTAAGCAATGGAGGTTGAACTTCCCTACTTAGACTGATGCCAGTTGCACATGGTGGGAACCCTGGGCCCATTTCTGCCCCTACCACACCATGTGTGCTTGGGTGGCTAATTCTACTGCCTTCTCTGGGTCCTGTTTCCTCCTCTAAACCTGAAGTGTTTATACATGGTCCACCAACTCCATGTGATTGTTTTGCTTTATCTATGAACTTGGTGCTGATGGTTTGTTGATGTCTTGTGGCCTACATCTGATCTGGGCTATAGGGCTGAGAGGAAACCAGATTAATGTCCAGACAATCCTCAACCTCTTTCCTGTTATATGATGGAGTTCTTTGGAGAAGAGTTCATCTCAAGTAGCAAGAGTCCTCTTGGTCTGGAAAGGGTATGTCTCTAGCTAGGCTGTTCCCTCTGACCCTGGGCCTGTCTGAGGAACCTCCTGATCTGAGGAAGCTCTGGTCAAGGGAGGTGACTCTTGTTGGAAGGCTTGACCATTGCTCACTGCTTTGGTAATTCTGCTAAGGAAAATGAGATAAGTCTAGTAGGATGTGTTTTTGTGGGGTATATTCGTGTCCTAGGTCTATGTTATAAAGTACTCCAGAGAGGGAGGCTTACAGCAACAGAAATTGATTCTTTCATGGTTCTGGAGGTGAGAAGTCTGAAACCAGGGAGTTCAAAGTCATGTTAAGTCAGTCATCAGAGCCTAGGAGAGTTTTATCACAGGAGACTCACGCTAGTTCAAAGTCAGGTTAAGTCAGTCACCAGAGCCTAGGAGAGTTTTATCACAGGAGACTCACCAGAGCCTAGGAGAGTTTTATCACAGGAGACTCACGTGTGTTTTTAGCCACACGCCTGCTGACATGTGCCCACTCCTGGGCGGATACTTTCGCAGTCTGAGCTTCTAAGCACTGGAGCGTGGATTAAGCCAGGTTGGGGAAGATAAGAAGGCTGTTCTTGGTAAATGTTTACACTGTGTCAGGAAAATGCACTTCAATTAGATCTCCTGAACAAAGAGGCCCCTACAGCCTGTTGGCTGCCAGAGAGGGCCAGGTCCTTAGCAACTCTGTTGGCATGGATGGTGGGGGTGAGGGCTGGTGGGACGGTCAGTCAGCTCTGCCCTCTGGCTGTTCGTGGGCAGCCAGGGCTCCCATCAGGGATCCTGAGCAGGGCTCATCGTTCAGAATCCTTAATTCCAATCCTTATAGTTCCAAGTGTCTTAGCCTGTTTAGTATCAGTTTCCACACCCGTAGAATGGCAATCATGAAGACCCTGTGTAGTGTTGTTGGTAGGATTTAATGAGACTGAGTTTCAAAGTGCTGGGAAGGTGTCTGCAAGAGAAGGTTTGAGATTCTGTGTTTATCTCACCCCTCCCTGTCTGCTTTTTCCAGAACCCTCGCCCCTAGTGGGGGATCAGGGGCTCAGACAGACTGTCAAAAACAGGCCCTGCAGGGTTCTTCTTGCTTCTCCCTTGACACATTGCATATGTTGAGTGTCCAGGGGAGAGATAGATATGTCTAAGCCACATGAGGGGAATTAGTCACACTTCTTCTAACAACTGCCGAGAGGATGCCAGTTTCCAAAGGGTGTTCCATGGAACACTAGTTCCATGCCAGGCCCCAAGGAATAGAATTCTGTGGACAAACACACTTTAAAATCTATTTCAGGAATGACCTAAATACATTAATCACACTAAAGGCTTGAAATTATCTTATGGTAAGAAAGCCCAGTTAACATCCAGGGACCCCAAGTGAATTTAATCTCAGAAGTTTATCTCCCCACCTCTCCCCCCATTTTTTTTTCACATGACACCTGGTAACAGTAAGCCATGCCTTCTACGGAAGACACTCAGGAGACCAGATTGTGGGTGCCCTCCCATCATTGTGAAACCCCACATCTCTCTGTGCCCCCCTGTTCCACCCCTAACCCCAGCGATCATGCTTCTAGAGCCTAGAAGCTTCTGGAAAAGAAGATCCAACTGGGGAAAAGGGGAGCCAGCCCACTGGGGAGACATCTAAGGAAGGGCACTGGCAGGAATGGGAACGTCTAGGGGGCCACAAACCACCGCTCAAGCGACTTGATGTCACAGTGGGTGCTTTGGTGCTTGGTACTGGTCCGCTGAGATGAGCGGGGAAGAAGCCACGTGTCAGCCGAGGGTGTGGTGGCCACCTCGGAGGACACATGGCCCAGAAGAAGATTGATTCCACCGGACTGTAACCGGCAAGTCCTTTTGTAGTTGGGAAGCACAACGCAGGGGCCATGTGCAGGGGGGAGGCGGTAATCAATGTATAATTACGGAAGTATCAGGCAGCAGAGCCAAAGCCGCTCATGTCCTGTGTGGCAAATTCTCCAGTGTTACCTTAGGGATGTGCCTTTGCCTTTTCTAGAACTTAAATGAGTGTCTGGACCATGCTGCAGACTTGTAATCAGGGATGTGGCAGGCAACCTTGGCACCCAGCGGTGAGTGGCTTCAGCTCAGCAGGAAGCAACTCAAAGGAGGACTGCATGGAAGGGCTGCTGGACACAACTGGTTAGCAGCCCCTCCTGTGGTTGGGGCACTGCAGGGATAGAGGCAGTTTGGTGCTTCTTAGTCCTCTCCTATTTTTTTCTTTCCCGCTAAGGTCTCTATTTGAGGCTCTCCCATTTCTCCTCCCAGTGGCAGGACCCAAATCTTGAATTCCCTCTGGCCTGCGGGATTCTGGGAGGAAGTGATGGAGGTCTGGGTCCCATGGGTGTCCTGGGACAAGACAAGAGCTGTGGAGTTGGGTTGTGGAAGGCACCCTGGCTGACTGGCAGCATAGTGGTCCTAGTAGTGGTTGGCCTCGGGCACTTGATCAGGAAGGCAAAGTGTACACAGATGAGTTGCCTGAAATCCCACAGCAGGCAGGAAGATTCACTCAAGACCCCAGTGCCCAGCCCTTGGGGCCACGGAAAGATCCTAATCCCGGGACAGGAAGAGGAATGATAAAGAAAGGGACCTAGGCCAAACCTCAGAGTGATTCTCCAACTTGAGAAGATGTCAGAGTCACTTGGAGGGCTTGCTAACATGTGGCCATTGGGCCCCACACCCCAGCGTTTCTGGTTCCGTTGGTGTGGCATGTGACCCACCATGTGCGTCCCTAACAGGCTTGCAGGAGATGCTAATACTGCTGGTCCCAGTTCAGTAGCTTGAGAATCACTGGTCTACACTCAACTCATCTAACTAGGCCGAGCACGGAGCTGTGACCCTTGACTGGGAGGCTGTGGCAGACTGCTGGTCTCAGGCTGGAATGACTCAGGAATGTGGGTGGGATGTCAGGAGCTGGGAGTAGGGCAGAGGCCTGGAGGTGGGTGAGGCTGGTACCTGGCTGTTTAGTGAAGGATGCTCTTGAGAAAAGCTGACAGAATCACATAGAGGCTAAAATGTTGAATCCAGTCTCCCATCAAAGGCAAGTTCTTTGATTCTTTCTTTTTTGAGACAGTGTTTTTCTCTGTCAGCTAGGTTGGAGTGCAGTGGTGTGATCCTGGCTCACCACAGCCGTGACCTTCTGGGCTCAACTGATCCTTCTGCCTCAGCCTCCTGAGTAGCTGAGACTACAGGCTTGTGCCACCACACCCAGCTAATTTATGTGTTTTTTGTAGAGACGAGGTCTCACTATGTTGTCCAGGCTGGTCTTGAACCTGGACTTAAGTGATTCTCCCACCTCAGCTTCTCAAAGTGCTGGTATTATAGGCATGAGTCACTGTGCCAGGCTCATAGGCACATTCTTTAAGTAAGGGTGAGGAGTCTATGGGAATTACTCTATCCTAAGCAGGGTCACGGCTCCCTCTAGATTTGTCCACAATAAACTCCTGCCTGTTGAAACCTGACAGCGGGCCAGGCTCTAGGCTGACCCTAAAATACTTTCTTGTGTTTAAACCCAACTCTGAAGCTCACCAAGGTTAAGTAACTTGCCTTAGTTCTCACGGCCATGAGGAAGCTGGGCTGGGATTTGCACCCCATGCTGCCTAAACTCTGTTTGCATCCACTTAACAGCCAGTTATCACACCTGCTATCTCCCAGGCCCTGTGCTGAGCACTGAGGATGCTGGGAGGAATCAAACCAGGGCCTGCCTTTGAGAAGCTCCTGATCTTTTTGAGAAGATGGAAGATGAACATAACTTTGATTCAACATGCTGAGTGCTAATGTGGATATCTGATCCAAACTGAAGAGGTGTGGAGGCAGAGAGGGAATCATGAGCTTTCTTGGGGTTCTGGGCCCCTTTTCACAGTCTGGCCCTGGCAAGCGAGGTGGGTGGAACACACAACTCTACCATGACAGTGCTCTCTGCCTGCAAACCCTGCCTGGGATATTACGTGCTCCTCCAGGGGGCCCCTGACTGTCTTCTCCTTGTCCTTCTTTCCAGTGAATACATTTGTAAATATACCATTTTTAAAAAGTTCTTATTCCAGTCTAGGAAATGAGCAGCCAAGGGGACCCCCGGCTGGGTCTCACCAACTTTTCCAACTTCATCTTGCTTTGTCCTCACCTGGGTTGTGAGCCATAACAGCCACCTGACACTGCACCCTAATGTCCAAGGAAGCTCAAAGACACCAAAGTTCTAAGAAGTCCAGGTTTTGGTAATCTGTTTCAGCTCCATGACTTCAGAGATGGCCTCAGGCCCTAGAGGTCCCAATGGTAGAAAGGAAGCCATGGAGTTTGAAGAGGCCAGGCCAAGGTGGTGGTCTTGAAGCCTGCTTGTCCTTTTCAGGATAAGGTAGAGAACACTTTGTTCAATGACAGGCCTTTATTGCATAAGAAAAAAAAAATTAAGTTTGACCCACATAGGAATAGACAGCAACTTTATTTAGTTTACTTTTCCTCACAGAAAAATATAGGGTTTTGAGCTGACCCACTTTTAAAAAGTTTATTCTTCTTTATATAAATAAAATGAACTTACTATAGAATATCTGAAAAATATTTTTGGTGTATTTCCTTTTGAGCTTTTAAAAAAATTTTGTATAGAGTTTTGGTTTTATGTCCACAGTTGGACTGTTCACTAAAATGTGATGTCTTTGGAGCAAGGTCTCCTCTCTCCCAGGAAAGGCGAGCTCTCCCGTGACCTATCCTCCCCATACACACTTCTTTTCCTCCATGCTGCTTATCATAACAGCGTAATCTCTATCACAACTATTTGCTTATTTGTCTTACTCCCTAGAACTACAGTATTCAAGATGGCAGCCACTAGCTCCATGTGGCTGCTTAAATTTAAATGAAGCAAAATTAAATAAGATTCAACAGGCTAGGCACAGTGGCTCACACCTGTAACCCTAGAGCTTTGGGAGGCAGAGATGAGAGAATTGCCTGAGCCAAGCCCAGGGGTTAGAGATCAGCCTGGGCAATTTGGGGAGACCTGGTCTCTACAATAAATAAAAAAAAATTAGCTGAATGTGGTGGTGCATGCCTGTGGTTCCAGCTATTTGGAAGACTGAGACAGGATCGCCTGATCCCAGCAGTTGAGGCTGAGGTGGCCATGAGTATGCCACTGCACTCTAGCCTGGGTGACAGAGTGAGACTCCAACTCAAGATAAATAAATAAATGAGATTCAACACTCAGCTGATCTGTTACACTAGCTACATTGCAAGTGCTCAGTAGCCATATGTGACCAGAGGTGACCATCTTGGATAGCACAGATCTAGAATGTTTCTAGCACAGAAAGTTCTATTGGGCAGTGCTGCTCCTGACCGTACACTCTCAGGTGGATGGGGCTCCAATTGTCCTTATCTGTCTGTGTCACGGAGTATTCTGGGTACCTTCAGAAATGTTTGTTTCTAAATGATGGCCAATTAAAGAGAGAGAAAGAGAGAGAGATGAGTGGTAGGAAGAGAAAAGGAAGCCCCGTGTGATGAGAGGGGTTTGAGGGTTGCTTAGTTCTGGGCCTCGTATAACCCAAGAGTTGGTTGGGTTTCCTCAGTGGCAGGGCTACAAATCAATGTGTCCAACTGGAAAGCTGTGAGAATGGACTACCTTATGGTCTCCTTGCATCATCTTCTGAGAAGTCCCAAGGAGTCAGGCCTCGGGGAAGGGGATGTTGTCAACCTGCTCATCTAAGAGACTAGAGCCCAGGGAGGGCCAGAAGCTGTCGATGTGGTCTAGACACCACGTCCTGTGTTCCCAACTACGCCTGATCTTTCTAGGGGCTCAGAGCTGAGCAGCCCTCATCCCTGTGTCTTGCCTGCTGGGTGCATTGATTTTTGTAATACCCTGTAGTGCTGGTCAATTCCCTACTCTCTGGGGTTGCCACCAGAGTCCTATCCTGAAGACTGCCTTTTCAGTGGCATCTGCCACTGTGTAATGTGAGTCTTGCTCTTCCCAGCAGGCTCTGGTGAGCAGATCCGGATGACTGGCAGTTAGATGTTTGGAGAAGGCAGATCATCCAGGACAGGCCGCTGACTTTATCTCCCCAATACCCCCTCCTCCCCACCGGGGTAGGCTGAATAAGGAAGGAGGCATGTCTACAGAGATATTTTCATGGGTGAGACTGTCCTATAGGGGGCAGGGGCAGGTGAGGGCAACACTTAGGGTCCTGGCCCAGCCCATAGGGTTTGCAGCTGGAACAGATTAAAGAAGGTTACCTGAAAACCACCTCTGGAAAGAAACACCACCCGTAAGCACCAAGGAGTGGGAACTTTGGACAATGTGAGAGAGTTGTAGACCAGAAAACCGGGCCCGTGGAAATCAGACTGGAAGGTCAGGGCTGGTAGAAGTATAGGGAAGGACGCAAGGACCAACGTAGCCATTGCCAATGCCAGGTCCTCACTAAGGACTGGGGTCAAACATCCCATTTAGATTGAAGCAGTCCTTAAAGAGCCCAAGCAAGTGGGACAGAATGGTCTCATGTGTGGTGCTTGGTATTGATGCCAAGGAAGATGCCTAGGAAGGCAGACCAAGCCTTTCAAGTTATCTGCAATATCAGTTAGAATTAGGTTCAGCAGCCGTGTCTGAAAACCTGGTCTAATGGTGGCTTAAGCACGAAGTACATATCTCTTGCAAATTCAAGAAGTCTGGAGTGAAGCTGTCTGGGGCTGGTCTGGCTAGTCTGGCTTTTCCAGTATCAGGGTCCTGGGCCCTTTTTAGCTTGTTGCTGTCATCCTCAACATGAGCCTTCTGCTTCATGGTCTAAAACAGTTGCTCTAGCTCCAGCCATTATGGTGCATTCCAATCAGTGGAAAAGAGGATAGAGGAGAAGGACACAACCTTCTTTTTAAGGACAGTTCTGGGCACATGCACATGCCTTATTGTCTTACTTCCCTCTGTCCATACTATAGTCACATGGGCACACTGAGATTTAAGGGAGGCTGAGAAACATAATCTATTTTCAGGGAAGCCATGTGCCCAGCCATAATTTGGTTGTTCTAACTAGCAGTCTCTGCTCTGACAGCTAATATGAAGTCTGTTAGTATGCAAGAGAGTGTGGATGAAGCACCCATTGTCCACCAGGAAAACATCTATCGTGATCTGCAAAGATTTGAATTTGTGTGGAACCTTTGTCTGTCAACAGAGAGATCTATTTATTGAATGTACAGGTACTGTCTTGAATAGGAAACTTGTAGGATGCAAAAACTGGTCAAGCTGGGAAAAGTGATAAGTTGTGCATACGTTTACTTTTGTGTGCCTGAGGCGAACTGTGATTCAAAACTTGTTCAGATATGCAAAGTCATTATTGATGGAGGGGAGTGATGGCTTTGTGCACATGGGCAGGAGGGATTCAGAGCCCTCCCCCCTCTGGCTGTGGCCCAGGAGTTGTCAGAGGGAAGGAAGGCTACAGAGAGGTCCCTGTGAGCAGAGTGGCAGAGACCAGAGGGCTAGCTAGGACACGTATGTCTTTGTGCTGGATGGAGCAGTTTTGTTTTTAGCATTTGGTTTCTTTGAAATGGGTGTTGGAGAGGTGCTTCCTTGAGACCTGGGATGACAGAGGCTGCCTCCCCTCTCTGTCCTCCTGCCTCTGCGGTCCCACTAGGGTGTACCATGCAGTCCACAGTAACTGAGGGTAAGGTCAAGTTTGATTGGGAATGTCAGCCGGAGCTCTCTTTTGCAGCTGAGCCATTCAAACTTCTGGAGATGTAGATTGCAGCCAGTGTTGGCTTCATTTGCATAACTATTAGCCCATCACAGTGTCACACAGTGATTTGAAATGAAGGTACATTTAGAAAATCCAGGCAGTGAGGAATAGAAAAGGTCTGTCCTGACACCTCTGCTCCATTAGGTAGGGCTGTTCTGGAATCTCCAAGTGTGGAACTCCGAGTCAAGTGTGGAACTCAAAGTTCCATGTGTGGAACTCAGATGAGAAGGGCCTGGAGTCCTGTCTTGGTCACTTCCTTGCTGAGGAACTTGAGTGCTCCAGGGCAAAGGCCTCCAAGTGTGAGGGAGCTTGGTGCATTGTGGCAATAAAGCTAGCTTGTGGGGTAGACTGAGAGGCTGAAAGGGCTACCTTGAATGCTAGCCTCAGGAATGTGGACATCTTATGAAGGCAAAAGGACCCTCCATTGAATGGATTTTAGACTAAGGAAGGATAGGATCAGATCTGTTTCCACTACTCACCCTGGTTGCGGTATAGAGATGAGGTAGAAGGACCAGGGAGGCCTGATAAGACCCTAGGAATCATGGGGGCTGGGGCTCAAACAGGGGTTCACTTGGGCAAGCAGGTCTTGTGTGATGTAGAGCTGGGTGGTGTCTTCACTCTCAGTGTCTTTCAGGGTGGATATTGACAAGGACTTCCCTGTGCCTGGATGACAGAGGATGGCGTCCCTTGTTTGTGGAGAGGGAGGCATGCCTGGTGACTTCACAGAGGCCTGAGCTGTGGGCGCTGCCACAGGCTGGGTAAGAACCCTGACTCCAGGCTGAGCAGTCCATGTTGAGGCGAGCCACCCCGAGTGCCCCATCCCCTGGGCCTCATTATCTGCAGCCGCCTTTGAACACTCTTTGCATCGCTCCCTGTGGAGGGACCTTGTCTGAGCCTGGAATTGCACAAAGTAGGCCAAGAGCTCCACTGTGGCTACCTCCACCCCCGCCTTCCATGCCAGCCTTTGGGAAAGATCTGTCTCATCCAGAACTCGGAGAGGCCAGAGGACCTGGGACCTGCCCGTTAGGAGGCAAGGCACTCACACATCAGTACCTCATCCCAGAAGCAGTGGCTGTCATTTATTGTGCACCTGCGATATGTAGGCACAGGACAAATACTTTCTGTATATTTCTCATTTAATCATCACAACAGCTCTTCCACATAGGCCTTATTATCCTCATCTTTCATGTTAAGCAGCTTGAAAGTAGAAACCAAGCTGCCTTTGTGTTTGACAATGTCTGTTTAGGCTGTCTCCCTTGGAGGCATCAGAGGAAAATGACAACAGTAAAAAAATAGACTCCCATCTATTTCTACCCATCTAGTCCATCCATCCATTCATCCATCCACCCACCTGTTCCTCCCATCCACCCACTCATCCACCCATCCATTCACCCACCTGTCCACCCCTCCACCCATCCACCCATCCACTCTTCCATCCATCCATCCAACCATCTATTCATCCATCCATCCATTCAACCATCCACCCATCGATCCATCCATTCACCCACCCATTCATCTATCCATCCATTTGTCCATCCATCCACCCAACCATCTATTTATCTATCCATCCAACCACCCACCCATCCATCCACTGACCCATCCATCCATCCATCCATCCATCCATCCATCCATCCATCCATCCATCCATCCGTCCATCCATCCATCTATCCATCTAACAAACCATCTATTCATCCATCCATCCATTCAACCATTCACCCATCGATCCATCCATTCACCCATCCATCCATCTATCCATCCATTTGTCCATCCACCCACCCAACCATCTATTTATCTATCCATCCAACCACCCACCCATCCATCCACTGACCTATCCATCCATCCATCCAGCCAGGCAGCCATCCATCCAGCCATCCATCCATCCGACGTAAAATTTCTGAGTTCTTCCTCTGTACCAGGCTCTCCAAAAATTTTATAAGTTGGAGGGATGAAGAACCATTAACATTCAGGGTGTCCACTGCAGTAGATTCTGTGGCCTGTTTAGGGGAGCAGGTTTGTATGGCTTATATGGCTGAAGATCAGAGTATTTGTTTGTATGGCTGAAGATCAGAATATTTGAGTAGTAGATAATGCCAACAGGTTTGCTGGTCCTAGATTGTGAAGGACCTTGAAGGCCCAAGATTTGGGGTTTATGCAGTGAGCAATGGGAGCCATCATACCTTTTAAAGCATTGCAGTGACAAAATCTGATCTGTGTTAGACTATAGAGAAGGTACTGTAGGCACTGGGGGTCCTCACCAAGAGTGCAGGCAACAGATGACGTGATAGGGCCTCGGGCTGTGAGTGGGCATGGTCAGCCCGGAAAGTGAAAGACAGATATAGAAAGAATAAAGAGGAAGCAACAGCAGGAACTGCTGCCTGGGGAGAATGAGAGAGGGAGTCTGAGTGGCCTCAGATCCTGGCTGGCTTGATAGGGGCGTGGAGGTGGAACTGGTACCCACTGAGGCAGATGGATATGGTTAGGCTTCCGCCCTGTGCACCCTATCTTCCCACATGATGTGGCTCAGGGATGGCTCAAGCAACTGGCCCACTTGGGGTTTGTGAGCTTCCTCAGGGATATCAGGGCTCAGAATGTGTCCCAGACACCTAAGAGGGGTCCCACGCTGGCAGCTTGGCCAAGGGCCTGGGGAGAAGGGAGGTTAATCATGCTTGCTGTCAGTGTTCTGCATCTGAGGCCTTCCCCAGAGTGTCCCAGCTCCTGGAGAAATTAGCTCTGTACTTTTCTGGGATGCTGTGATGTGTTCCCCACCCCACCCTTTCCTTGGAGGCTAGCTGATGTTCTGCACAGAGGTGCTTTTCACTTTGTGTGTGCAGACTGACCACGTCCCTTCTGGGATCTGGGCCTTCCCACTGCATGCCTGTGCCTAGCATGACTTCTGACATATGCCAAGTGCAGAGCAATGCATGATTTCAAATGCCACCCCCCAAGAAGTTCCTACCCAGCCTTCCCTTCGTCTCTTCCCCTGGCTTGGCCATCCGCCGAGTAAAGGACTGACCTTTACACATGAACTCTAACTGCTAAAACCTCTTTTGATTGAAAAACCCTTTTTAGTGGTGGTTTTCTAATCCTGTGGCAACTCCCGGTTGGGGTGATAGAGAACCGCCTGTCAACAAGGTGGCTTTTTCTGAGGGGTGTCCTGTTGAGCTGGGATTTCACAGAGTGGGGCATAGACACCGTGTGTGCACACCCTTATCTGAATGTGGCCTATGCACACGCTGCATGCACGGTGACAGGCCTATATCCGCACGACTGCGCATGTCCGTGCAGGTTGGGATTTTCCAGTCAATGGGTCTGGCTCCATGGAGCACAGGTCACTCACAGGCTGTAGGATAAGGAGCTCTCCTTCCTGAGTTCTGACCTACAGCAGCAGATCTGCCTTTTTGCCCTTCACTTTAGGCCAAGCTTGGTTTTATTTGTTGTTTTTTCCATCTGACTGTTCTTTACCTCTAATAAAAGAGTTTTCAGGAGAGGCAGTGTGGGCCACTGGGAGAAGAACAAGTCTTGCAATTGGACAGACGTGACTTTGAATCTTGGCCCTAGCCCACTACTTATGTGAACCTGGGCAAGTTGTTTTAACTCTCTGAGCTTTTTTTTCATCATTCATGAAACAAGATGCTAGTCATTCTTTCTAACTCATGTGGTTAGGCAGTTATAAAGACAGCACAGCAATGGGATGATGTGATACCCTGTAAAAACCAATATAAATGATTTGGGTGAGGTTCGGGAAGGCAGATAACATAGAAATGAAGACCTTTAGCTCTGGAGTCAGGAAGAGGAGGGATTCCATTCTAGCTTTGCCCCCTATGAGCTGTGTGACCTAGTGCAAACAACTTAGGCTCTCTGAACCTCAGTTCCCCGATCTGTAACATAAGCATAGTGATGGACTTCTTCCACAGCATCCAGCCAGTGGTCCTAAATGTGACTTCCAGATGGGGTGCTTGAGGAGAATGGAGATTCCTCTTTGGGGTGTGGCCCAGAGTTAACATTCCAGGTCATTCTCACACATACACATCCAAGTTTGAGAATCATGACAGTAGCTTGCTCCTGAGGGCAGGAGCGGTGTCTGGGTGGCTTCCCACTGTATGCCTGTGCCTAGCACGACTTCTGGCATATGCCAAGTGCAGTTTTTGGTCGAATAAACACATGACCATATGACTTCACGTACCCAAAGCACTTAGCATAGTGCTTGGCACAGAACAGGACCTCAGCAGATAGCAAAGTGTTTCATTATTAATGATAGGAAAGATGTGCCTCTGTGTACAAATCACCAGGGCCCAGCACTCTTGACTCCCAGGCCGAATGTATGGAAGGCTGAGGCCCCTCAGTTTCTGTTACTTGTGCTTGGTTTCCACTGGAGCTGACAAACTGGAGCCAGGCCTAATTCATACTCACTTGGTCAGAGGGAACCGGACCCTATCCATGGGATCCTGGTGTCCTGGCTGGATTCGTCTGCCATCTGCTTCTGGCCTTTGGGTGAGGGGAATGCCACAGCCTGGGGATCTTCCGTGCTGATGAGGAGGCCTCATGCTCACGCTTGCAGGGCTCAAGCTTTTGATCAAGTTTGCAGGCAATCATGACAGAGGGCTGGGCTGGCTTTTTATTGTTTGAGGTTTTTGGCTTGGGCCTACAGAGAGGAAGAGTCATTCAGAAAAGGCTTTTCCTGTGTGGGAAGAACAGGTACTATCAGAAGTCATCAGAGCACCAGAGGAGGAAATGGGGACTATACTGTGTCCACCCAACCCCTGGGGCGTGCTCGGGCCAAGGCATGGCATGGAGTCACAAGAGGCAGGACTTGGTGATCTCAGCTGGCCCTCCATTTTCCAGATGAGAAAGCCCAGGTTCTGGGGACAGGAGGGACTCCTGTTGGGTATTAGGTCCTGGGGACAGGAGCGACTTGTGTTGGGTCTGTCAGTGGCTTGTGAAGGAACAGAGGCTCCTGAAGCCAGGCTCTGTCCATCAGGGCATGCTGCCTTGCCCCTTCTCACACCATGGTCCCTGGTATGCCCCCCTCCACTCCTGCAGAGTGGGAAAGGCTTCAGAAACACTTGGTATATGGCACCTTGCGTGCAGAAGCCAGGCCCTTGGTAGGCAGTGAAACAGTGGGGACAGCAAGGAAGGGACGTCCCTGATCTGAAATTAAGGGTATGCCCAGATCCTGAGTACAGAGAAGCCCAGAGTACCCTCCGAGGTCCCTTTGTCTTCACCACCCTGACCACATCTGCTGAGGGGTCAACTAGCGGACTCCTGCTGTGAGGAAATAAAGTCAAGACCATAGTATCTATGCCACAAATTCCACTGATCCTTAAGGACCCAGACCCCTGCAGAGGAGTCTGTACCTGACAACTCACAGCTATCCCCAACCGGCCTGCCTGGAATTAACTCAACGACTCCTGGAAATTGAGGCTCTAGAAACATCCAAGACACAATGTGCATTGAGCAGAGCTTTTTGTTTTCTAAGTGACAGAAAGCTGGTGCCTCCTTAATGATAGTAACTACCAGTGACTGAGAACTTTCCACACACCAGACCCTTCCCAAGTACTTTACCCACACGGGGGCATTAGTGCTTACCACGATGTTTTGAAGAAGATCATGTCATCTACCCTTCCTCCATATGACAACAGGAAAGTAGGTGCTCAGAAAGGTGCAGAAAGTTAGCCAAACTGACACAACTGGGAAGTAGTGGAGGTGGGATTTAAACCCAAGTCGTCAGCTTCAGAATCGGTGCTCTTAACCTCTTTGCAGTCTCTTCTTGACACCCAGGGCTTTTCTTTTTGAGCTTGACTTGATTGTTTTCTGAAACTAGTGTGTGGTTAGAATTATTCTCCCTCTCTCCCCCTCTTTTTAAATAGAGGCAGGGTCTCACCATGTTGTCCACACTGGTCTTGAACTCCTGGGCTCAAGCAATCCTCCCACCTTGGCCTCCAAAAGTGCTAGGATTATAGGCATGAGCCACCATGCCTGGCTTTTTTTTTTTTTTTTTAGTCAGAGTCTCATTCTGTTGCCCAGGCTGGAGTACAGTGGCATACTCACAGCTACTTCAGCCTCAACCTGCTGGACTTAGGTGATCCTTTCACCTCACCCTTCCAAGTAGCTGGAACTACAGGTATGCACCACCATGCCTGGCTAAGTTTTTATTTATTGTAGAGACGAAGTATTCCCAAGTTGCCCAGGCTGGTTTCGAACCCCTGGGCTCAGGTAACTTCTTGGTTTTTTTTTTAAGGGAATTATTCTTTTCATATAAAAATCGAGAAACATGATAATTTCTTCATTCATTCATTCACTCATTCAAGTGTTGTTGTTTGTGCCAACTCTATGCTCTCTGCTGGGATGACCAGGATGAGTTCCCTGCCCACAAAAAGCTCATGGTTTCCAGGGGAGACAGATAAGTAAAGAAACACGCAGACATCGTGAAAGGGAGAGTGCTCTAGAGAGGAGGCCCCGGTTGCTATGGTAGCATGGAGGCGCCATGGCTTGCTCTGTCTGCTGGGGAGAGAGAGGCTGAGGGAAAGGTTTCATGAGGAGGGAGCTCTGAGCTAGAGAAGAGCTACTCCCACAGTGGTGGGTGGAGTGTGGGGCCAGCCCAGGAAGGCTGTATGTTCTAGGCTCAAGGATTAAGGTTCTGCAAGATCACTCCAGCTGCGGGTAGAGGCCAGATGGGAAGGGTGAGGCTGAAGGTAAGGAGTCCAGGTGTGAGACCACTGGAAGAGCAAGGAGACATGCTGTAGGTGGAGACCAACATGGCCATGGTAGTGATGGAGGAGGAGTCTGAGAAAGCCTTGGTGGCCAACTGGTGTGGGAGGGGGAGAGAGGTGGAGGAGTTGGGATGATTCTGGGACCTCAGCATGTGTGGAAATGCAGGCAGTTATTCGGGTAGTGGTTGGCTGGCCCTGATAGGTGGGGGCAGGCTGAAAGGGCTTGTAGGTGCAGAGCGGGAGGTGAGAAACATCAGCAGCCATGGTGTCATCCCCATTAATCTAAGCCAGCGGGGATGCTGCAATCTGAGAACTGCACATGCAACAAGCAGGGAAAGATGTCATTTGCCCCTGTTTTAGCAGGAGCAAGGCAGCATCCCTTTAAGTGATCCGCTTCTGTTTTCCAAAGTAACTACTACCCTTGAAAAGAAAATCATAAAACTGCACAAATCTTTTAGCAAGTTGGATGCATTTTATGAGGCTAATATAGACTGGGGGAAGATTTCTAACCCATTTCCCTCCAACCACTCAGTGTCTGAATAGATGGCACCACCATCATCTGCCTGTCTGCCAATTACCTGTTTCTGTCTGGGCCCTTGAAGACATGGTTTCTGACACACATTTCCTCTGAGTCTGATGTGTTGCCACAGTAAGAGACAGTCAGTCACACAGGGACGATGTTGTATCATTTGGCAGTTGCTAAGGACACCTTTATTAAGTGCCCATCTCATTAGGGGTGGCAGAAAAGTCACAAAGCCTCACCCTCAAATTGCAGAGCAGGCCAAGGGAAACCCACAGAAGGCAAGGTCGGGGTGTGTTTTCAGGTCAAAGGTGCTCCAACTGAGGGAAAATCTCAGAACCACTTCCGTGATTGCACAATCTTAACATTTCTAACAAAACTTGATCATTAAAGGAAGAGCAGCAGTGACTCCTGCCAGCAACAGTCACCTGCAGTTCTGGGAGCCCTTGAATACTCACAATGTGGTGTGGACAAAACAAACCCAAACCACCCAGGGCCCTAGGCACGCTACTGGCCTAGCACCAGGTATGCAGGGGTTGCAGGTTTCCATAGCAACAAGGAAGAAAAACTATTATCTCGCCCCTTCCAGGGTCCTTTGAGAGGCTACAAAGACACAGGCTAAGCCCTTGAGAAGATGACTTGCTAAGGAGATAGCACTGGCTATCTCTGTCTTGAAAATGTCATCAAGGAGGTGAGAGTCTTTAGAACCACGAAATATGAATATGTTTAGAATAGTCTAGTCCAACCCTTCAGTTTTTAGAGAAGGAAACTGAGGCCTTGTGATTTGGGGGTGATGCTCGAGATGTGCACTTCAAAAAGGCACCCTTGACAAGCACCAATGATACGACATCCTCCCTGTACGACTCTCTCTGATTATGGCAACATGTCAGACGCAGTGGAAATGTGTGTCAGAAACCAGATCTTCAAGAACCCAGGCAGAAACAGGTAATTGATAGGCTAAACCCCTCATCCAAGGTTGGCTAGCTGGCCAGGGGCCGGGCTGCAAGTGCCAGACTGGCATCCTGGTCTCCTGTGCAGTTCCTTCCCTTTCTCCCCTTGCTGGTACTGGAAAACAAGGTGCCCTGTGCTTCTGCAAGCAACTATGTCTCCAAATCCTGTCACATTTGTATGAAGCAAATTTTGGCTTGCCACTGACTTCCTTTTTAGGCTACGAGATTCTTCTTTATTTTCGACCGACTTTCTTTTGGAAGCACCTTTTAACACTTCAGTGCTAAGGCATTTGGTTTTGCTTTGCTGAGATCCAGCCTCGATCTTTCTTCTGGTCTTTGAGCAAAGTCTTTAATGGCTGGTAGACAGGCTTAAGTAGTTGCGATGGATCCATTAGTTTCTGGGTGAGGACCAGGGGTGCCTGGAACCTTCTGCAGCCTCCCCAGTAGACAGCTTCTCTCTGCGTTCCCAACAATCCAACATAGTGGTTGATTGGCACATTCATGGTCAAGGCTGGGTCCTCTGGGCCTTCTGAGGGGTCAGTGTGAGGCTTTTCAGGGTTCAGGTCCATGTCTATACTTGCTTTGCCTGTGGAATTTTTTTTGCAGGAGGTTGTGAGCAGTGGGAATGTGTCAGGACAACCCTCTGGAAGGGTGACCAGACCAAGGAAGAGATACCTGCTGACTCCTCAGAGCCTTGGCTTAAGTTCCAGAAGGAAGGAGTGGTCTGAGCATATCTCTCTGGGAGGCTTGGCTGAATGGAGAAACCAGGAGAAGGGAGTGTGTCTCCATTGCTGACTAAGCCACACTTTGGAACAGTAGAGGTGTGGGAGTAGAAAGGGGGCTTTGCTCAGTCTTAAGCTCTCGAAAGGAAGCCTTGGATGGCAGAGCCGAGGGCAGAACTTCATGCTCCAGATGAATTTGTCCTCAGCACTGACCCCACACAAAGCAGGTGCACAGTTCCTGTTTGTTGAATGACTGAATTCATTCATTCAGCCGGCATTAGTGCTTGCTCTCTGACAGGGACCCTGCTTTCCTGGGAATGTTGCAGAGAACAAGACAGTTAAGACCCTGCTCTGGGAAAGCCTCCGTCCTGAGATCAAGTAGACAGGGAGGCCCACAGCCCACAGGGCTCTAGGGGTACATCCCTGCCAGTGAAGCAGCTACTAGGACCTCTCAAGGCTGGAGCAGTAGACCTGGTGGTGCTGTGCTGATGGGACCATCGCCATGAGGTTAAAGAAGGCAGCGGCAGGAGGAAGAAGGAAGATCAGCGGCTGCAGGGTGCTGGCTTTGAGCTAGGTGCTTGCCATAGGTGCCTTGCTCAGTCCTCCCAGTGAGGCCTTTGCTGTGGTCTCCACGTATAGACTAGGTGAGCAGAGCTTGGGGAAGGTAAGCGCCTGTGCCAGGCACACCCCTGGGAAGTGAGGGCTCACTCTCGGGTCTTCCTGACTCCACGCCAGCCCTAAAAGGGAGCTGCTGGTGAGGACCCCCAGAGGTGTGCTGTGAGCTCTGGCCTCTTGGGTTGTTTTTTCAAGAAATAAAGAGTTTGCCTCAGTTGCTGGGACTGAGAGGTACTTGTGGCACTCTGGTCTCTCCACCCTGTAGGCCCACGCCTCAGGGAGATGGTGTCAGCCTGGCATGTTAGCTGGTGACGGGGCTGGGATGACCGACAACCCTGGAGGCTCAGCTGAAATGAACGTGTGGTGGAAGGAGCAGCTCCGTTCCTGGCATTCCTCACTAAGTGGCCTTCCCAGTCCCGACGTGGCACTGGGGATGGTGGTGGTACAGCCCTGACCTTGGGGGACTCAGAATCAGAGTGGTCAACATGTCAGATCGAGTTTGAGTTGTGCCTCTGCTGCTTGCTTTTGTGTGGCCCTGAGCTAGTCACCCAAACCCCTCAAGCCTGAATTTGACCATCTGCAAAGCAAGGTCAGTGATAACCCCAGCCCAGGGCTGTGATGAGAATTAGCATAAATAAGATTGGTAAAGCACTCGGCAGTGCCTGGCATGTAGTAAATGCTCAATAATTGGTAGTTATCACTGTAGTATCAGATTAAACGTGTGGTGGCTGGGCTGGGACTCCTGCTTTATTCTGGTGGCAGTGGAGTCGTATTTCCCCAGGATGCATGCTGCACAGATTCTTACAGCAAATAGAGCTGTCAGATTTTTATGGCAGAGAATTCCAGACTTCACAGTCATCAAAACATCTGAGGAGCTTGTTAAAAATTCAGGTTTTGAGGTTATACCCTCTTCTCTCCCCACTTGAGAGGGTCTCATCATAGGTCTGGGGTGAGGTCCTGAATAGCATTTTAAGTAAAAAGCTGAGGTGGCCCTGTTGCAGGAAGTCCAAGGACAGGGCTTTGGGAAGCAGTGTTTAAAAACCTGTTTCCTCTGGCCCTGGCCAGCTTGGCAGATGCCTCTCCTCCATAGCTGGGCTATTTCTGTCTAATCACCAGGAGCCACTGTCTCAAGTTGGGCTCCTTTTCCTGGACAGCCCTGGAGACAACACAAAGACTTTCTTCTCAGCTACCTGTCTAGACACTAGGCAGACCTGAAAAAATCTTCTCTTCTTATATCACGTGATTGCCTTTATCCTGGTGACCACATTTTCTAAATTTTCCTAAGAAACACAGTTAAAGAATTTTTTTTCTGACTTGTGAGCTCATCTTAAAAATCTTACAGAGAAAGGTATAACAATGTATTTGTCTTTATTGTATATTGAACAGATCCCTAGGAAGTGCAGAGTAGGGTAGCACAGTGGTTAAAAATGCAGACTGTGATTCACAGCTCTGTCCCTTGTTAGCTGTGTGACCTTGGGCAGGTTATGTAACCTCTCTGTGCCTCAGCTTCATCATCTTTGGAATAGATCTAACAGCAGTGTCTATACCCTAAAGTCGTTAAGAGGATGAGCAAGGTTAATATCGATAATGCCCTGGTGACAGTGCCTGGCCATAGCAAGCAGTATATCTGTGTTTTACCTGAAACATAAAAACAGATTCTCCTCCTTGTAGGGAGTACAAATGTCACTGCATGAGATGACCTGGAAAAATCTGGGCCACACACATTTGAAGACATTCGATCAGAGACATAGGTAAGATGCTGGCTGGCTTCAGCTGAGGCTTGCTCTCTCCTACCTAAGAATTCTGCCTGGAAGCACCACTTTGTGAAGTTCTGGTCACTGTTTTTCCAAACCAAGAATGAACAAGGCAAATAATGGTGTGTGACTACCACATGCAAAGCTGAATGTCATTGTGCCAAACGCTATTAGCAAACCCTTTAAGGCCTTCTCTTTAGAGTCTCTCTAGCTGTGATCTATGTAAGTAGCAAGCAAAGACCAGGGGACTTTTTTGCTTGTCTCCATTTTCATTTCTAAGCTACGAAGTTGCGGAAGGTCTTGGCTGGTTTCCTCATCTACAGCGCTAGAGAGAAAGAGGCTGATGTCATGAAGGGAGGAATTATCAGAGACCAGAACGTCAGCATCTGATGTGATCTTGGTGAGAGATAAGGATAGGAAGGCCTGGTCTCCTCTCTGTCCCCTTCCCCTGTGGGGCCAGGGCAGCCTTTCCTCCCAGGATAGCAACTTGGCTTAGCACCTGGACCTGGAAGCAGACAGGTCTGGTTGGGCAACCTGGCCCTGCACCTTTAAGCTGTGTGATCTTGGGCACTTGTTTTGCTGACCGGTCCAGCTCGCCTCTGAAAATGCAGTAATAATAGTACCCATGTCACTGAATTGTTGGATTGAGTCCAACAAGGTAATGTATATAAAGTGCCTGGAACCCAATACATGAAAGCTTTTACTGTGATTATTGCTGGGTGATCATGTGTCCACTTTAGCCCAAGGTCTTGATGATTCCAGGCCTTTCCATACAGGCTCCTTAAAAGTATAGTCAGGCATACCTGGAGAGAGAACATAGGTTGCTTAGACTATGAATTGCTGTGTGTGTGTTTGGATGGGAAATGGGTGGGGAACTTGGAGCTCCTTGGATAGGGACCACCCTTTACATGGGAATGGCCCTAGTGGCAGTTTCAGGAAGTGAGGGAACAGGCAGGAAAGCACGTCTGAGCACGCAGGCCACTGTGAGGCCCCAGGGAGGAGGACAGAGCCTGGTGTGCAGAGATCCCCAAGCTAGAGGCACAGGGAAATCATGGGCCTAGCAGGAAGTGCTGGGTCTGGGAGATGGGCCTGGGTCACAGTCCCGGCAGGCAGCACCAGCACCTCCTGGAGGAAGTCAAAGAATGCCAGGAAGGTGGGCCGACCTCACAGGGGGTGGCTGGGTGAGTGGTTAGAAGATCTGGCCAACAGCAGCTGAGCCCAGCCAGTGGGCTGGGGACAGGGCAGGGCTCTGCTCCCTGGGAAGGAGCTGGCATAAGCTTGGGAGCCCAGCTGTGGAAACTGGAGCCCATGGGAACAGGAAGTCAGCCCTTGGACATTGGGACTTGGCCCCGGTGGACAACAAAGACAGCATATGAAAAAAATAGCACGGGGGCTACATCCATTGCTTGATTACATGCCTCAAATCACATTTCAGACAATCCTCACTCCAACCCAATGGAGAAAATATCATTATCACCATGTTTCTAATGAATAAACAGGCTCATTGAAGTTAACTAACTCACTCAGTGTCTGTGGGCCAGCCCCGCCCAGTGGCAGGACCAGGAATCACCAAGTCTGCTCACTCAGAATTTCACGCTCTTACCCACCAGAATGCCCGGGGCTCCAGCTGGCAGGGGCCAGGCACTGCCTCACCAGCAGCTGTTCACACTTGTTCTTTTGTCTTATATAGAAAGCACTGCTTTGTAGGCTGATAGTCCCCAGATATGCCACGGGACTTTGGAAGGAATCTGGCGGAACTCCTGTCCGATCTTCTCAGTGTAAAGATAAGGAAATGGAGGTTCAGGGAGGCTAACAGCCTTGCTTGGGGCCACTCAGCAAGACAGTAGTGGAGCCAGGACCCGAGCCAGGTCTGCTGGGGCCACCCACGTCGTTCCCACCACCTTGCATGGTTTTTCTCCCGTGTCGCAGAAAATGGGCAGGCTCGTTACATGCCGCTGTTGCATGAGGAGCAACAGACTCCCACACTGAAAGGCCACCAGCCTATCTCACAGGACAGGTGGCGGGAGCGATTTGTGTCTGCACTTGCTTTTGTCAACACAGCATGGAGAATCCGTCAAGAAGCTGGCAAGGGCTGTACAGGTTCTATTTGTTAGGTAATTAGAGCGAGGGAAAAGCTGGGAAAGAGAAAACAGATGAGGACAAAGTGGAAATTCTCAAGTCACATGGAATGGCAGTAGGGTTAGACATCCCATGTCCCTGGCGAGGCTAGAGGTGTACCTCAGTGGGTGTGTCTATGGCTTTGGCTTGGCCATCGCCTTCTTATTGTCTCCCTGACTGGCTAAACATCTGGAGGACAAGACAGTGTCATATTTACTGTTGCATCAGCAATGCCCAGCAGAGGGTCTGTCATGGAGTAGGTGTTCAGTAAATGTTTGTTAACTGACTGACTGACTGAAAATCAAGTTGGGTGAGACAAATGGCTAACGAGTAGTTCTTTCTTCCTTTTGTATTATTCTACCGTGGGTTCCAAATTCCTCCTTGAGAGGACCCTGGGAGATCTCATGGTCATGGTCTATCTTTTTGAATATCAGCCTCTTTGGGAACCATCAGCTGGTGACAGGAATCACCACTGGGGTTTGTTAGTTCTGCCTAGCTGTGGTCAAGGGCCTGGACCAACAGGCCATGGATAAGGGCTTGGATGCCAAAGTCAGGTGGCCCTAGTTCAAGTCTTGGGTTCATTGCTTTCTGTCTGTGTGAACTTGGGCAAGCCGCTTGCCCAACTCTCTAAGTTTCAGTGTCCTCATCTGTAAAGCAGGGGTGCTGTCGCGGGGTGTGGTGAGGGCTAAATAAGATGTGCTGGTGTGTAGTAACACAGCTCCATGTTAGGTTGCATGGTTGAGAATTGGAGCAACAGAAAGACTGAGTCGCTAACACCCCTTTGTACTATAGTTTCCTGAGGGGCCGGGGTGCTTGGCGGGCCCCTCCCTGCTCTGTCTGCCAGGCAGGCGGTAAGCCACATCGCCTTTGTTTAGAAGCACAAAGGCGAGCAGGAAAGAATAGGGCAGAGAGGAGAGTCATCTATTAGGAATGGCACCCGGAGAGGGTATCGGATACACAGATGTATGCCAGGGCAGGCCATGATTGTCTCCATTTCTATTGTCTCCTTCATCCATAACTTAGTTATTTAAAGTGCAGGAAAAAAGCCAGGATGTGCTGTTTCATTTGTACAAATAAGGTTTATAAATAGCCGTTGTGGAGAGGAGGTTATATAGGAGGCGGCGTGGAGAGATTGGGGTGCTCACGGCAAGTCCTGACTCAGCATTGGGGGCCGGCTCCTGTTGATCTGGAGATGTCAGGTGCATCTGTCCCCGAGTGTACATCTCCTTGCTCCTGGTGGCTTTTCAGGGGGACCCTCAAGCCTTGGCTTGGGAGATAAGGAGCACTGTAATGTTGGAACAGGTGTGAAGGGCATTAGCGTCACTAGGTGTGGCCAAGATGGCAGGATTTGGGACAGGCAGACCTGGGTTTGGGTCCCAGCTTCCTTGCTGACCTGTGACTGCTGGCAAGTCAGCCGGGCTTCTGTGCTTCTCTATGCCCTGGGGCAACAACGCATCACTAATAGGGTCACCATGAGGATGGGACAGGCTAAAGCAACTGTCTCATTCCTGGTGGCAGCTCAACAAAGCAGGAGTTCATTGTCAGCTTTGGTACCACAGGCAGGTATTTCTGAGGCCAGGCAGCTGTGACATTTTCTGAAGTCTGGTGATTACCTAAGGGCTGGGGGAGACAGGAACAGGGCTAGAGCTGGGGCCAGGGCAACGCACTGGGTACCGTGAGGCACAGATGTGCCCAGACCTGGCAAAAGCCTCTGAGCAGGCCCCAAACCTTGAGCCATCTGACCTTCCAAAGAATGACTCCAGTTATTATTATTATTATTGCAATTATTTAATGCCCTAATTGCCACCCAGTTAATTACATTTCAGTTTCCATCGGCAGCACAGGTTGTCTGCACATTCTCTGCTGTCGAGTTCCTGTCTTGGCCTTACCATGAGAGTAGACTGAGGGGTGTTAGCGATTCAGTCTTTCTGTTGCTCCGATTCTCAACCATGCATCAGGCCATCAGAACACCCTTGGCCTGGAGATTCATAACACCCATGGTATTGACAGGGTCAACCTTGAAGCATGCAACGGGAAGTCCTCTGTGTTTCATGCAGGACTGCAGCCACAGACATATTCCATTATGTTGCTTGAGATGATCTGAGCTCAGGCCTTGGCCACTTTGGCCCTCGTCATGACTGGTGTACTTGCTCTTTGGATATAAGCATGCCATTGGATTCCTTTTCAGCGTCAGCTCAGTTTTACAAGCCTTGCTTGGGCACCTGCCATGTGGCCATGATTATGTTTCAGGTGAGGGAAACCAAGAAGTAACACAGTCGTGTCAGTCGCCTGTGGCTGGCAGCCTCTCACTGCTCATTAGCTGTGTGGCTGTGGAATCGGTACCCAAAGCCTCTGAGCCCTGGTTTCCCACTAGTAAAAAGACATGAACGATTATCTACATGGTTTTCAGAATGGAGAAATGTTTTTCAAGTTCCTTCTCCATCACAGGTATGCAATGACTGATAGTCAACTTTCTCTTATGCTTCTCTCTCCTCTCCCACTTCTTTCTACTGCCCTTGTCCTCCGGGAGCTTAGCATTGAGCGGTGGGTCCTCTAATCATTTTTAAATGGTGTCCAGATGAGAGTAAGCAGGGTATTCTGGGATTTGAAGATGGATGCCCAAAGTTGGCTTTCTTCCTGCCAGCCCTGAAAGTTCAGGAAAAAGGCGTGTCACATGCACATGCTCATGACACACACATGTACATGGCTGCAGGTGCATAGAGCCTTCAAGTGTGTCCACACTTGTGCATACACATGGATCCATGTATATATATACATGTATTCATTTCTACCAGCAGGGGCCTAGCCTGAAGCAGAGTTTACCCCAAAAGGTCATTATGAAAGGATCATAATGAACAGGTAGGGGCGGAGGCATGGAAGCAAGGAAGCAAGCAAGAGAGAGCGAGGGACCCAAGACTCACCGCAGGAGAGGGCTCTTGCCACACACCTCGGGGCGGCCGGGCAACAAGAGAGTGTTACCAGGGCAGGGTAGGAAGCAGAGCCTTGGGAGAGATATCACCTGGTGAGAGGGATCGTCATGGGGGACGTGGCTACTTCCAGAGATGGCCCAGAGTCCTGCAGGAGGGAAGGGATACCCTGACCACCCTCCCACTCCTTGATCCTCTGCGGTTGGCCTCTACTGGCTGAGCCTCGCTGAGGAGGCTGAGTGCTATGGAGGCAGGAGCCTTCTTCCCGGTCACAGAGCCTGGCAGAGCAGGTAAGAGAGTCGCCAGCCCGCATGTGTATGCATGTGTGTGTAGGCGTGTACAGGCAAGCATGAGCTCCTGAGCTTCTTCCTCTAGGGCATTCGGGGTTGAGTGAGATAAAGGTGCTCCAGGCAGGGTGTGCAGCTGGCATGACTTCCAAGTCCCTCCCACACATCTGCAGCACTGGGAAGGGCTCGCCTAGCCTTGTGGGCGGGGCTTCCCTCAGGGTTTTCACAAAGACAGTGCACTGTGATACCATGGTTGCCTGTGAGAAACCATCAGTGGCTTCTGGTCTCCCTAGTCTTCTTTGCTGAAGGCTGCTGTGGGTTGACACACGTTCAAAATAAGCCTGCGAGTAGAATTTTTTTTTTCTCACTACAAAGCAGCACGCTCAGGAGGGATGAGAAGCACAGTAAAGGCCCTAGACCTGAAGAAGTCTTTTCCTCCGAGGAGGGCCCAGCCTGGGCATGGACAGGGAGTCCAATGTTGTCTTCCGTGAGCAGCATGTCCCCGCCCTTCTCTCCTTGAGAGCCCCAGAAGCTTTTGAGGGCCCTCTCCCACTTGGCCCTACCTCCCTGACTCTGCCCCACTCCAATGCCACTAGTCTCATGAGGACTTTAGCCAGTAAATGGGAGCTGGGGACTCCAGGCTGAGCTACCATCGAGCGCCCAATGTACAGTAAGTCTGTGACACTGGTTGGCAAGAGAACTCTGCGCTCTTCAACCATCAGTGCAGCTGGCCAGAGTGAACACTGGAGGGCCCGGCAAGCTTGGCAGCATAGAATGGTGGTTGGGAGCACGTCTCAAATCCAGGCTCTGCATGATGTGGGAGACCTGGACTCCTTTCTGGTCAGCTGTCTGCCGCTCTTTTGCCCCAGGAGGATACCTGAGGCACACTTGTATTGAACAGATTGGCTCCCGGAATGGTTAACTGCGACACACACAGATAACAAAACGAATGGGCCGGTTGAGTAGTGTCTGCCCAGCGTGGTGTGTGGATTTGGGTTCCCTTGCCATTGCCTTGGTACTGTGATAGAGCCCATGGCTGGAAGACCTCTCCTAGAGGCAGAGATGGGCCCTGGCAGCAGCCCAGAAAGGGGACTGCCTTCCTGTTGCCAGGGATGGAGGGCATTTGTCCACTTGGGAGGAAATGCTTGTTTGTTTGTTTGTTTATTTATTTATTTGAGTTGAGGTCTCACAATGCTGTCCAGGCTGGAGTGCAGTGGCATGATCACGACAATCATGGCTCGTGGCAGCCTTGACCTCCAGGGATCTAGCGATCCTTCTGCCTCAGCCTCCTGAGTAGCTGGGATTACAGGCGCTTGCCACCATGCCCAACTAAGTTTTTTGAATTTTTTAGAGACAAGGTCTGGCTATGTTGCTCAGGCTGGTCTCAAACTCTTGAGCTCAAGCAATCATCCAGCCTTGGCCTCCCAAAGTGCTAGGATTCAGGTGTGACCCACTGTACCCAGTCAATTTGCCTTAGTTATTGAGTGTATGTTAAAGATGGAGGAAGTTGGGGTCCTTCTCATCTTTAAGTCATTGTAGGGCTAGAATTTACTCCCTCCAGGCTTCCTTCTTCTCTGGCTGGCCCGGCCTACTCATGAGGGGCATGGCAAGCCTGTGTGTGTGAATGAGCCTGCTTAGGGTGGTGGGCATGTTATGGCCCAGTTCAACAGTCGGTTGCTTCCTTCATGGTCAATCAAATTCCAAAGGCAGAGAACTGGGAGAAATAAGGAGTTTTATTCTGACACTCTGAGATCAGGGAACAGGCCAGGTATCCACCAGAAACCTTTGTTAAAGCAGTTTCCATCCAGTATTCATAATAAAACATACAGTTTCCTATCTTTTACTCACTATTGATTAATAATGACTGCATGTCTTATGACCGTTACTCGGTTTCTTTCTTAACCAGTGTTTAGACCCCAAACAGTTACTGTCACAAACCCGTGCTCAGATTGCATCAACCCTGCCATTCTTCTAAATTACAATTACCTTGAATAATTTGAGGCTGCATACCTTCTAGTTGGTTACAGTGTTTTGCTTATTCTGGGAGTTCTGGTTCACAAGGCTTAATTAAACTTTATACATAAAATTAATACAAAGACATGAAAGAAAGTAGTTGTCATTTAGAGACTAAGGAAAAAGATACATTTCTGGGTTTTAGAGAGTTTCAGCAGGGCCCATTTCTTATCTAGGTTCAGAGGAGGCTTTTCCAGGGACATGCGGTTTTTTTGTGTGTGTATCTCCTGATATCAGGGGGCTCAATGAAGATGGTTGTGTTCCCTTCAGTATCAGCAGCAAGTTAATAGATCCAAGGACAGTGAAGGGAATAATGCTCACTTTTAAATTCAAATGGCTTCTATGTTTAGCCCAACTCAGCTTAATACAAGTTTCTAAGTCTCTTCTCAATTATCGTTTTAATATAACTAAAATGACTTTTTTCTCAGCCTTTAATGGGAGGGGTATCAGGCCTGGCCCTGGGGCTGACTAAGCCCCTGGCTTCAGGAAAAGCTGCTCATGTGGGATTTCGGTGAATCTGTGATATTCAAGCTGCCTCCCAGCTTCCCTGCTCAATCATGCTTTGGTGTTGAGGACTAGAATCCAAAGACCTTCTGGAAGGTGCAGGAACGTTTCTGTAGAATAATTCATATTGAGTGTGAAAACCAGGGACAGCCAAATCTAAGTAAAGATCTCTCTCTCTCTCTCTCTCTCTCTCTCTCTCTCTCTCTCTCACACACACACAGTAACACACATACACACACAGCCTCCCTCTCACACATACTCACACACACATACATACACACACATACATGCATATGCGTACATAGGCACACACCCACATAAAGTCACACTCTCTCTCTCTGCCATACACACACATTGCAGCTCCCATGATCTGCGTATGTCTCTCTGTGTGTGTATAAAGAGATTTATTATAAGGAGATGGCTTACACAATTATGGGAGCTGAGAGGTCCCAAGGTCTGCGGTCGGCAAACTGGAGATCTTGGGGAGCCCACGGTGTAGTTCTAGTTCGAGTCTGAGGGCCTGAGTTAGGAGAGCCAACGGTATTAGGTTCCAGGCCAAAAACCAGCAGACTTAAGACCCAAGAAGAACCGATGTTTAGTTAAGTCCAAAGACAGGAACAGCCCAGTGTCCCAGCTCAAATGGTCAGGCAGGAGGTGTTCCCTCTTACTCATGGGTCATTGGATTCAATGGGCTTGGATGAAGGCCACCACATTAGGGAGGACAATTTGCTATACTCAGTCTCCTGATTCATATGTTGATCTCATCCAAAAACACCCTCACGGGCATATTTAGAATAACGTTGGACTAAATATCTGGGCACTCCATGGCCCACACAAGTAGGCACATACAGTTAACCATCACGCCTGGTGTCTGGTGACCTCAAACCTCAATAGGTCTCCTGATGCAACATGGCCACAGGTACCAGTCTTGGTACCTCCAGGAGCTTTTAGTCACTCCTGCAATATGGCAGAGGCTGCTGTCTGGGATGGGGTCTTAGCATTCAGCCTTGGGACCAACAAGGAGTCTTAGCCAAGACCCACACCAGCCCTGTGCGCCTCTCTTGGTAGCAGAAATGCCAAAGTTCTGCTATCAACATGTCTGAAATGACACTCACTGTCTTCCACTCCTCCATGCCCTGGATTTAGCAACAATTTTTGCCCCATGGTTTGCACCAGGAACCCAGGTGTTGTCTTTGAAATCCCCATACCCTCCCCCCATTGCCATTTTTTGTAACAGGCCCTGCTAATCTCTTCTTCCTTAATATTTTCTTCTCAGATCTATCACTTTTCTCTCTCTACCTGCTGCCGTCACCCAGGTCCCATTTCCCATCATTCCTTGCTACTTCATGGTTTCCTTGTCTTCAATCTTGTTCCATGTAGCCCATCATCCACACTCTTGTCCTAGGGAGCCCTCTGAAATGAGAGCTCTGAGAGTGTCATTCCCTGATTAATTCCCCTTATCAGCTTCTCACTGCCTAGTAGTGTTTGTAAGCTGATACGCCAGTGGCTACATTCAGCTCATACTTAAAAAAGAATTGAATGCCTTTATGACTGAAGGTGCTTTCTAGTTTGCTACAGTCCTCACCACTCCTTATTGTCTTACGCCTACCCACTTCTCTCCTTTGTTACTTGTTGAGTCTCTGAAATCAGAGACCCAAACTCTTCTGCATAACATTTGAGTTCCATCACAAGTTGGCCCTGACTGACATTCCCAGATTTATTTTGAGGCAAATCGACCTTAAGTGCCCTGTGTTCTAGCCCTTCTAGTCTGTCCCTTCTCTAGACACACAGTGTTCTTCTGCATTCCCATACTTTTATCCATGTTCTTCAGTTTGCCTGGGTAGTCTTCCTCCTGAGAGCTCCTGGATAATTTCTAATTGTCTTCTGAGGCTCTATTCATATGCCATCTACTCTCTGCTGTGTTTCCGTAACAATCTCTAAGATTCAGTTTCCTCCTTTGTAGAATGGGGGCAATCATAGGACCTATGTGATGGGTTTGTTATGAGGATTGAATGAGATGAGCCATGCCCAGTGCTTAGCCCAGCATCCGGTATGTCAGAAACGCCCAGTAAATATCCTGCCTTATCCCAGTAAATATGCCTACCTGGAATCTAGAGATGTTGGTGGCTGGGCAGTAGCAGGGCTTCTGCTGCCTGTCTCTGCCTAGGATGTCTGAGTTTAATGGGCTCTTGCTATCCACAGTTAAAGAAAATGGAGAATAATTGGTGTCCATCAGGTATTGAGTAGGAAACAGCTCACTGCAGATGCCTGGCTTTGATGGGGCCATGCAGGACTGGGAGAGAAATATGTTATGCCCAGAAAGCTCTGTTCTAGAAAACAGAACACAGAAAATGAAATCTTACTTTATAAACACATTCAGACTTAGAGTTTTTTTTAAAAATGGGTGTATATATTTAATCTTAAGAAAGTTTAAATATTTCATGGACCATTGCTCATGGCCTGATACCTCTAATTGGTGAATCTTGGTGGCAGAAGCTGTGCTTTGTGGCATTTGTTTACAGTTCTGTTGAATGAAGTTCATGTGGACATTTATTTAGGAAAAATATGTTAATTTCGAAACCACATAGGGATAATAATTATTGTCCCTGTTTTGGTACTAGAATGAGTTGGCTGCATCAGAGTAGAGACTCAAAAAGCAAACAAGTGTCTGCTATGGTAAAAAGAAACCCCCCAATCCAGCAGCAGACCAACAGAGATATTCGATTAAAAACTGTCTTAGTGCAATATAGGTTCTGTGCCAGATTTTCTTGTTCTTCCTGCAGAGAAAACTACAGTGGAAGCAGAAGCAGATGCTCTGAGGCTCCATCCTTAGTCCAGGGTTGGTGGGGGCTGGAGTAGGACGTACCTTCAAGACAATGAAGACTTTTGGAAGGATCACAAGGCAGGGAGTACAGGCCTAGACCCGAAACATTCTTGGCTGGGAATAACAAGGTTGTTGGCAATCTGGTGTCAAGGTCTGAAGACATGCATTTATAAAAGAGAAAATGTAATCTCTGTGTCGAACTCCGTCGGGAGGAGGTGGCCACCTTGAATGAGAATTGTCATACTCCAGATGACATATTATTACAGACATGAAGAAGCTAGCCTATATCGGTCTGTTTTGCATTGCTATCAAGAAGTACCTGAGACTGAGTAATTTATAAAAGAAAGAGGTTTATTTTGGCTTATGGTTCTGCATGGCGGTGGCATCTGCAGGGCTTCTTGAGGTCAGGAAGCTTGCAGTCATGGTGGAAGGTGGAGAGGTACCGTGTCACCTGGTGGTACTGTGAGCAAGAGAGAGAGAAGAGAGGTACCAGGCTCTTTTAAATAACCAGTTCTCACTTGAACTAATAGAGTGAGAACTCACTCATTACCTGAGATAGGCACCAAAGCATTCATGAGAGTCTGCCCTTCTGATCCAATGACCTCCTATTAGACCCCACCTCCAGCACTGGGGATCTCATTTCAACTTTTTGGTGAACACCCAAACTACATCACCCTGGATTTCAAGGTTGGCCATGTGACTTATTTTGACCAAGGATATGTGAACAGAAGTGACATGTCAAGGTGGAAGCTTTATGAGCCAATATGTGTTCAAGGATCAACAGTACAGGCATTCCAGCAGCTTGTATCCCAGTGTAAGGATGACAGTGACATAAAACCAGGGCTCCTGGTTGATCCTTCATGGACATGAAGCACAAGTGAGAAGGAAGTCTTTGTTGTGTAAGCCAGTGGTACTTTGAGTGTTTTGTCACTGCAGTACAGTCTGTTCTCTCCTGACAAATACACTGTATTTTTAAAAGGAAGAATGATGTGGGCATTGATCACTTCCATGAATAACTTGACATCTCTGATTTTTATAGAAGAAGAACAATGAGAGAAGTACCTACAAATGCCAGAAAGGGACCAACAGCTGAGTTTGTAAAAGAACATCAACTACCCAAAAGTCTATTCATAAGTCACAGAGTCATACTATGCCACCATCACACAATCACTCCCTTACCCACAGAAATGATCGAACCATGGCCAAGCCCATGACTGTGGGAAATGTCATGTAGAAAAGCCACGTATTGGCTTCTCTTCCTCCAACCACATCTGATTGCTTGGCTTTTCCCTGCTTATACCTTGCCTTTACGACTCTGCACATCCCTGGACCTGTCCTAGAATGCCAGTGTTCTCTTCCAACATCCAGCCACTACGAACACCTGGTAGACAGAGCAAATGTGAACACTGCTTTTGGACCTTCTCCCAAGAGAGGAGGAAACAATAAGAGTGAAACTGTTGGTAGAGCATTTGGTGCCCCAGTTCAGGTATGGGAATTTCTTCCATATCTTCCAGTTATCAGCATGTCCCAGAGACATCTTAAATATGACACGTTTCCAAACCAATTCCCTTTCTGCTTTCCCCATAGCCACAAAGGACTCCATGATCATTTAGATTAAACCTGCAACATTGTATCTTGTGCCATCACTCATTCTTTACTGGCTTCTCCCCTCCAACTAAGTCTTCCCATTTCACCACTGAAACGTTCCCTGAACTTTTTTTTTTCCTCTGACTATCACTGTTTCTGTCCAGAACTTTATTACCTGGTACTGGTTTTAACTAAGTGTTCTTGTTCATTGCTCTCTCTGCTTCTTGTTCATCCTCTGTTCTGCCACTCCTAGAGTGATATTTCTAAATAAGAAGCTGCTGGAACCTTTCAGTCATTCCTGTTCCCTTGAGAATAAGAGTGAAACTGTTGGTAGAGCATTCGGGGTCTTTTGAAATCTCCTCCATTTAGTTGTTTTTCCTGCCACGTCTCCTGCCCACCCTGCATACATTCCAGCAACACTGGAATATATTCAAATATATATATACATATGTATATATATCTTCTTGCACCTCTCTAAATTTGCATATTGTTTCCTCTGCATCGAATTCCCTCCTCTCTCCGCTTCAACCTTCTTTGACACCACTGGACTTAGCCTTCAAGATCCAGTTCAAGTTTCACATCCTCTGGGAAGCCTTCTGGAAACCCCAGCAGAATCTCTGTCTTCTTTCTCATTGTTCCCCAGGGCTTGTGTTTATGCTTCTCTTACAACATTTCCACTCTCTGTGCCAGCTATGATTCAAAAATGTCACAGATAAGTGCCATGAAGGCGGACTGGGTCCTATCTATTTATATATTTCCTTTGTTCACCAGACAGTAGTGTGGAGTGGTTCTCCATATATGTGTATCAGTCTGTTTTATTGTAACAAACAGCACCCCCATCAGTGCCTTAGAATGAGAAATATTTGCTTCTGTTCTCACGTTAATGTTGGAGGGTATGTGAGTCAGTTTTGGCTGCTGCAGCTCTGTAGGTTTTGCTCCTTGTGTTTTCACATTCCAAAGCACAGGTTAAAGGACCAACCCTATTTGGGATGTGCCATTTTTCTGGAAGAGAAAGAAAAAGCAAGCCTTGCGTGCAACGACTCCAAAGCTTCTGCTAGGGCATAGTTCACATCATATCCCAGTGGTCCGAGCAAGTTACATACTTAAGCCCAGTGTTCATGAAGAAGCATTCTCCCTTAGGATGGAGGGATACTGTGAGGTCGTGTCATATGTTATACAGAAGGGGAGCAAATAAATGGGAATTGTACTATACTCTACTGCAATCTGTTTGTGAAATTAAGTGGACTCATGCTGCCAAAAAGGACCCTCAATAACTCCTCATCTGATTTCCTTTCTTGTTGGACATTTATTATTATGGACTACTCAGCATCTGAACCCATGTCTTACATTTGGGGAATTTCCTCCTTTTTGAGTCTTGGTTGGAACAGAGGCTGGTCAGAACAGCCTTCCACTGAAGAAGTGATTTCCAGCCTCCCTTGGATTTAGAACCAGGTTCGTGGCTTGGGCTATGTCAGTCACTTGGACTCTCCGAGGCTTTGAATCAAGAGCTGGAGCCCTGCTCTGGTCAAGGTGCCAGGAACTTCAAGCTCTTGAGGTCCTGAGGCTGCAATGTGGTAGCAGTGCCCAGTGTCCACAGTATTGGCAGTGCTCAGAGAGGTGGTCTTCTACCGAAGGAAGATTTGGGGTGATGTGCTTGGTGACCTAACTGGGAGCCTGTTCTCCCCTGGCAGTCCCATGAGCTGCTCGATGTTCTTTCATGAATTCCTCTTCTGTCCATATCAGCCTGTGCTGCTGCTGTTGCATCCTCGCTCATATACCTCCTTTCCCAGGGAGGCAGGGTATCAGGTTTTTAAGAGCATCAGCGTTGAAATCAGACTTCCTGGGTTTGAGGCCCTCCAGCTGTCTGCTGCCTCTGTACCTGGGTCAAACTACTTAACTTCTATAAGCCTCAGCTTCCTCATCTGTGAAGTAGGAGTGATGATAAGATTGGTCTCCTATGGTTGTTGTGATAATGATAATGTACATGGAGGGAGCCTAGCACCTATTATGATCACTGTTATTCACAAGAAGGCCAAATGACTTTCTGAAGTTCATAATGTCTACAGTGGCAAAACTGAGTCCAAAAGGCAGGCCTCCTGGCTCAAAAATAGTGCTGCAGACCTTCACCCAGATGGAATTTATCTTGTGGATGTAATGAAAGGGCTTGTGATAAGAAAGAACACGTAAATTGCTACTCTCTTGGCAAGCAGTTTGCAAGGCACTGCCTCTGCCTGATTGTTTGCGGGTCGTGTGAGCTCCAGCTCTTATTTTATTCTCGTCTGCCCAATCTGAGGACAGGAGAGAAGTTTCATGTTTGATGCTCCCTTGGAATTTCAGAGTGGGAGTGGGGAGGTTTCAAACCCAGCTTTGGGTAGGAAGTTAGTCTGATCGGTGCTGTCTGTCAGCAAATGTGTGCTCCAGGATTCTGAAACAAGTGGCACCGATTGTGCACAGCTAGCTATGTGACAAGTGTCCTTGTCAGCAGAGGCGGAGCTGTCATCATGAGACTATTACATATCTTGGGTTCCATGGATACAGTGGGCTGTCTGTTTTGTTTCTGTTTTTCAACATCCAGAAAAACTCCCATCGTCGTGGCTTGTATCAGGATCCTAGCAAGCTCTGTGCTCTTCTGTAGCAGTCTGGAGGAGCTTGGCATGTGACATTGGCCAGTCGGAGGTCCTTTCCCTGTTTGTTGAGTTGAACAGTGGTGCGACAGCTGGGGCAGGGCTGCATGCTGCTGTGGACATGCCTCTTGGCCTCTTGTCTGTGACGTGTGCAGGGGCCTTGGGTCAAAAACAACTACAGAAAATTAGGGGAGACTCTCACCCCCTAATCTCCAATGGAAATCCTTCAAACCTGACCCCATCCCTGTTCTTACCTCAAGCCTCACAGGTCACTGGAAGTTGTGTGGCTAGAGTGATGGATGTGGGTTAGCTCAAGCACTTCCAGGATGGGCGACCCTTTCTGAAGAGGACCATACAGCTTGTAGTGCAGGGACAGATGTATGTCTTATCTGGTGATTATTCTCTGGAATGAGGCAAGGTCACACTGAGGTGGGAGTAGAGAGTGGACAAGAGGAGCACAGTAGGATTCCTGGGTGAGAAGAGGTCTGGGGACTCCTCGGGCCTCCCTCCCCACATAAGGGGGGTAGCAGTCATCCCTCCCGAAGATGGCTGATGGGACTCCAGGGGCTTTCCAATTTGTCAGTCACTCAGTGTCTCTGTTATTTAGTTCTCGCCTTTCTTTGGGCCTCAGGAAAGTGTTCCTGATGGTGGACTGTCTCGGGTCACCTGGTCCCTGTGCCTCCTTTATGGGATTATAGTGAAGATGTCCTTGGAGAGCCATCATTACTGTGGGAGAAGGTGTAGCCACCAGGTTGGCTCTGGCCACCCCAGGGACTTCATGGGGAAGTGTTGGCTTCCTTTCCTGGCCAAGGAGATACAGGCTTGATCCGAGTGGGCACACCTGAGTCACCTCATGTCCCCTTCAATAAGCTGCTATCGGAAGCCATTGTCACTACTGTAAACATTATGTTTAGGAAAAGGGTGGCTTTGAACTGCTCTTTGAATTTCCTCCACTGTAATCTTCTCTGGCATATTTTGTTTGTGATAGGAGGCCAGGACACCTCAGGGGCGAAGTGGGTGCTCAGGAAAGTGGCCGTCCTGCCTGGAGCTTCTTCCGATGTGTGGCCAGAACTCCTTGCGACCTCTTAGAACAGCTTTTTTTGCTCTCCTGTGAGGTTTGCAGAGTTCCCAAGGCCTGGAGAGCAAGTCAGTGCAAATGGATTGAGGAAGTCACCAACCTGGATTAAAGCACAGGGGAAGGGGGCAAGGAGTGAGTCCAGCTGAGAATTAGGGGTATTGAGAATTCCAGCAGGCAGAGATGATCCTGCAAGTCACCAGAGCTCAAGGCAGACTTTCTATCCAAGTTTCCATATTTCTTGTCATTTGCATTGTATTGTATTGTATTGTACTGTATTGTATCTTTTTGACTTAGGGTCTCACTCTATCACCCAGGCTGAAGTCCAGTGGCACAATCATTACTCACTGCAGCCTTGAACTCTTGGGCTCAAGCGATCCTCCTGCCTCAGCCTCTGGAGTAACTGGGGCTACAGATGTGCATCACCATGCCCCACAAATTTTTTTATTTTTAAAATTTTCTTTTCCTTTTATTTTTTGACAGACAAGGTCTTGTTTTGTTGCCAAGACTGGTCTTAATCTCTGAGCTCAAGCAATTCTCCCACCTCAACCTCCCAAAGTGCTGAGATTATAGACATAAGCCACCAAGCCCCACTTCATGTTATTTTAAAATGTTTGCAAGTTTTACCCCTGTTCTTAAACAGACAGTCATGATTTTTAAAGGGCCTTAGAGAACTTCTAACTTTCTAGTGGGGAGGGAGGAATGTTGGCCAATACAGGACGCATTATAGGATGCAAAAGAGCCAGGAGGTGGTGTTGTGTTGGAAGTAATGAGATGCAATATTCCTGAAGCCTCCTCCCTGAGAAATTTCCAACCCATGACCACTGTCAGCCCAGGTGGGGGAGGCGCTGGGTCTGGGACGACACAGCCAGGTAGCCAGGTAGCGATGGCACGAGAACCTTCTTTGACTCTCGTGGAAGTCTCTTGGGAGGGCAGCCATGTGTCTTTGGTGTGGCTCCCTGTGATGGACACTGCAATGTGTTTCCCAGATCCCTTCCAGGAGTGCAGGATATTTCCTCTATGCTGGGAGAATAGCCCAAAGAAAGCCCCTGCTGTTTATGACAGTGCTTCGGCTTGCCCAGGTCATACCTCCTCTCAGGACTGACTTGCTGGAAATGACTGACCACTAAGGAACCCTTTGCCCCAGTCCATTTCAGTTCTGTAGGGCCACCCTGTCTTTAAAACTCCTCTTGGGAAGCCGGGCTCAGTGGCTTAGCCTGTAATCCTGCGTTTTGGGAGACTGAGGTGAATGGATTACCTGAGCCTGCAGGTTCGAGACCCGCCTGGGCAACTTGGCGAGACCTCATCTCTACAATAAATCAAAACAATTAGCCGGGTGTGGTAGCACGCGCCTGTAGTTCCAGCTACTTGGAAGGCTGAGGTGGAAGGATTGCCGGAGCCCAGCGGGTCGAGGCTGCAGTGGCCGGGAGTGGCCACTGCACTCCAGTCTGCGTGACAGAGTGACTCCAACTCAAAAACAAAAAAACAAACAAACAAACAACAAAACAAACAAACAAACAAACAACTCCTCTTGGGTTCAGCACTGCAGCCTGGCTCTCCCTCTGCCCCATCCTGCTTCCTCCAGCTCTCAGAGATGTGGGTCCTCAGAGCTGTCCCTAGTGGACCTCCTCCTACCCTTCTCTATTCCAGAGGCTGCGTCCTGGGAACCCAGCCCATGACAACTTTTTCCAACCACGCAGTTGTGGGGCATCTCTGAGATGGTTCAGGTCTGTTCAGAGAGTGGCACAGAGCATCTTTTCAAAGATACCTTATGTGTCCCGGCAGGAAAGTGGGAAGCAGGCCACTTCCCAGGGCTGTTAGTGTCTGTGGCTGGCTGGGATGTGGTGGGCATGCTTGCACTAGCTTGGCAGGCAAGAGAACACACCCACATGCCAGCTTGCCTGAGCCTGAGTCTTGCTCTACCCTTTGCTCCCTGGATGATCCGAGTCAGGTTATTTAAGCCTTCAGGGCCTCAGTTTTCCCATCTATAAATTAGAGGAGACAATTACATCTCCCTCATAGCGTTCTGGTGAGGATTAATGGGGGGATCTCTGTAAAATTTCCAGAACAGTGTCCGTGGGGCCTGTGGCAGGTACTGTAGGCGAGGTGGTGGTCATAAACTTCACAACAGCACGGGCTCAGGGTCTGTCCCTAGGGACGCCCCATGTGGGAGGAAGGGCCTTGTGTCCGTGCTCCCCAGTGCCAGCCTGTGGTTCTTGCTGCCTCTTGCTCACACACCCCTCCTTTGGTGACTCCTTCTGGGTCCTTGGCTGGTGGACCCACCCCAGGTTCTCTCCCTAGACATAAAAATTCGACCCCCCCACCACCTCAGTCAGCACTGGGAGCAGTCACTGGCTGCTTGCATTGTGGGCACGGTTTGTCCCCACCCACAGACTATATTCCTGTGCATTGAGGGGAAAACAGGGGTGAGTGGGTTGCCCAGCCACTGCAGCTTCCAGAGAACAGGCCTCCAGAGTTCCATCCTTGCAGTCTGGTGGGTGGGTTACAACCCCTCCTTCCCCTCCTGTGGTTTTTCCTGCAGATCAGAGGGGCAGGGCTGGGGCTCAGGAAAGTGGGGGGCTGGGGTACATGGGAGGTGGGGGCAGCAATGGGACCATGAGAGGCCCCCAGGAGGGAAATGAGGCAGTGATGGGGAGTGAGAGGAAAACACCAGTTGGGCTTGCCCTGGCTGGCCTCCGTGGCCCCTTGGTGAGGTTCAGAGAATGAGTTCCTGGTCTGGGAGGGTCCTTATCCTGCCACCTCCTCTCCACACCCTGCTTGAGGCTGCTTTGGGTCCCAGGAGGCTGATCTCTATGGAATTCATAAAACAGGCTTCACAGAGCCCCTGGTTTCCAGGTGGGTGTGGCCTGTGGGTGGCATTTGGCAGTGGCTGTGTTCTTCTGTGCACAACTTCCCTGCTCCCACCTCCGTCTACCACAGTCCCTGCTGTGCTCCCATAAGGACCTCTCCCCTAACCCCTCGGGGCCTGAGTTGGCAATAGCATCCCTCCTTGCTAGCCTGGGGTGTCCCTGCTGCTGCTGACTTCCCCTAACGCTGCCTGCCCTTGTAAATAACTCTTTCATTAAACTCTCTTGGCTAGTTTCCCATGGGGCCCTGATGGATACACACCCTTCTGGGCTGACACACCCTTGGCCTTGGCTTGGTGAGCAGGATATGGGCTGGATCACAGCTTCCCCCGTCCCCAAGTGCCCACGTGCAGGCACGAGCTGTACAAGTGCATCTGGCCCTGCTGGGTGGGCTCAGATACCTTCTTTGTTCCTTGTGTGGTGTATCTTCTTCATTGTCAGAGCAGAAGAACTGGCTTTGGTCCCAAAAAGGAGGCTGATAGCATCTTTTAGCTGCTGCAACATCGTCCTTGGAGTGGGAAGGGGACAGAAGAAGCTACAAGGGGGTGCAGCTCAAGATGGAGAGCAGGCACAGGTATGTCTTGAGGGATATGGGTCTGGAGCCTCTCCCTGTTTTCCCTGTTCTATGTTTAAAGAAAGTGATGGGGCCACTGCTTCCTCCCAGCCTCCAAAGACTAACACTTTGCTCCTGGACAGTGGATCTGCTGGTTCTTACTACCCAACTGGAATCCTTCCCTAATGAAAAACTACAGACCACAGAGGCAACAAATCTGTCTCCTTCCATGTCACTGTGTTTTCAAGAATGTGCTTCTCTGTGTCCTTGCAACTTTGTGGGAAGATCAAGAGTGAGACTCTCACTGTTGCAGTGTAGATGCCTGGATCCAGTTTGCTCTGAGCTTTGGCTCTAAGATTTTTGAGTAAAAAAGCAACCCTTACAACCAAGATACCCAAAGATATATCATCTCTACTAGGAAGGATTTGGGGCAGTGGAAAAGCCCTGGGAATCCCTGGTCCAATTAATAATTCCATAGGACAGTTCATTAGAATGCAGAAGTGCTTAACTAAACAAAACCATAATCGAAGTTGTCAGAAGTGATCCACGGTTGTGTTAGAATTTTCTCATTCACACATCATTTCCTCTACAATTTAGTTAGATAACAAACACTACTTATCCCGTCACTGGCTTTCTCAGCCATGAAATGCAGCTTGTGTCTGTATTGGGCTAATGGCAGAGAAAGGGCTTTCAGCTGGCTGATGAGAGCTTGGGGCCAGGCTCACAAGCCCAAACAAGCCCAAAGCTGACCTGGTGTTGGAAGAAGTTCTCTGCGGCCTGGTTTTGTGTCTGAGGAGGATGCTCTTCCAAGGGCTCTGCCTCCTTGGAGATTGGAGGGAGACAGCTCTTCTTTCAGAACAGAGCCATTTAACCAGGCCAGGGTAGACACTGGGGCCTAGAGAAAGCTGCTTCTCCCAGGATGCCTCATCTCCCACCACGATTGTGTCATCCCTTTAGCTGGAGCAGGTGATCATAGGGAACTTTGGATTCCTTTTCTTAGGAGGGTCTTTTGGGAGGGTTGTCAATGTCCTCACCTTGGAATAGTTTGCCAAGCCTTCTTAGTAGGTTTTGAAGCTCCAGGGCTGGGGCAGGGACCACAGGGGGAAGGTAGTGGGTGGTGGAGAAGAGGATGCCTGGGTTGCTCAACAAGGATGGGCCACTGGGACTGAGAGCTGTGGTTGGGACCCTGTGTCTACAGCCTCGTCTAGGCACCTAGGATCTCACCAGGGAGACAGAAGTGAGTAACTGCTTGTGTTTAAATATTGTTTAGAACAGGTTACATCTGTGTATCCAAGAGCAGGACACCTTTGGTCTTAGTTATCTGGGGATAACTGAAACACCACAAATAGTCATTTTATTTTATTTTATTTATTTATATTTTTGAGTTGGAGTCTCACTCTGTTGCCCAGATTAGAGTGCAGTGGCCGCTCCTGGCCACCGCAGCCTCGACCTGCTGGACTCCGACGATCCTTCCGGCCTTCCAAGTAGCTGGAACTACAGGCGCACACTACCACGCCTGGCTAATTTTTTGATTTGTTGTAGAGATGAGGTCTCGCCAAGTTGTCCAGGCAGGTCTCGAACCCATGGACTCAGGCAATTCACTCACCTCAGCCTCCCAAGGCACGGGATTACAGGTTGAGCCACCGAGCCCGGCTAATAGTCATTTTAATGGATTAAAGTAGTCCATATGTTTGCATATTTGAGTGTATATATTCTTATATACTCTATTTTTCCCTCTTTATTTCTTCTCAGGTGGAAAAAATATTTGCATATATAGCAGTGGAAAGATAGTCTAGTCCTAACAGGGCTGAGATTCCCAGTAGGTTTGGGTGGATGGGGGCTGAATCTTGGATTTCACATGGGCTGTCTAATTGCCCTTGGATGATAATGACCTCTATGTGTTCTCTCCACAGAGATCAGTTTCCCAGGGCTTACAGCAGCATCAGGAAAGTTTCTCTGTCCCTACATTTTCTTCCCTTTCCCCTGCGACCCCTCTGAGTGGGTCAAGACGGAGTCTGTGGTGGGGGCCAGTCTCACCACTGTCCCTGTCAGATTCGGGACCCAGGCTCTGTGCCTGGGCTGCTTCCCTGCTGTCTGCCCCAGCTTCTCCTCAGGGCCTTGTCCTTGCCTTATCCTGCAGGTGACTTGCCCCCCAAGGAACCTTGGTCCTCTGCTCTGTTTGGGCTCCTTTCTGATGGTGCTTCTATGCCGCTGTGGGACCCAGCTCTTCCCCACCTTCTTCCCTCCCTCATGGCCCCTCCTACCCAGGGCCTTCCACTGTCTTCCTGCTCTGCTTTCACAGGGTTCCTGCACTTGCCGCTCCCACCGCCTGGGATGTTCTTTCTTTCGGGGAACCATGTGGCTTCCTCCCTTCACTCATTCAGGTCTTTGCTCAGGTGTCAGCCGGTCAGAGATGTCTTCTCTGCCCACCTTTATCAGAGAGCCATGGTCCATCACCCTCCACCTCTGAACCCTGCTCCATGTCTCTTAGTGTCACTCCTGGCCATCTGACTTGACTCATAATTGTTGGCTTATGTGTTTGTCTCATTTTGCCCACTGGAATGTGAGCCCCTTAGGACAGGGGCTGTGTGGTTTGGTTCACTGAGGCTGACAAGTGGGTGGCATGGAGAATGAGCCAAGGAGGGAGAGGATTGAGGGAGCACAGAAACTGAGCCCATTTCCCTGCAATGTCAGCTTGGAGCAAGTGATTGCAGGAATGGACTTTAGTTTAAATGCAGGCGCCAATGCTTACTTCCTGCGACTCTTAGATAAGTGACTTCATATCTCTGAGCCTCAGTTTCCTTATCTGTGATGTGGGTATCACTGGATGGGTTTGGGTCCAAGGTTCTCTTTAAGTGAGGGTGTTTTTGAAAGCTCCCTTTCTTGTTCTAGCCCCTCTCTGTGATCACAAGGCGTCTTGCAGGGAGAAAGTCCCCTTCCTCTCAGTGGCTCCTGTCAGCCCTTGGTGGCTCTAGCACTTAAGGTCTGAGCTGCTCACCAGCCATTTGTCCCATTTCCTGCCTGTGACCCATTTAAACCTGGTGCCTCTTTTCTAGAAGTCCCAATCAGAGTCAGTCATATGAGACCCTGTAACTGCCTAGAAACATATTTTGGTCCCACTTACAATGAAAGAAAAACAACCTTTAAAGCTTTACAAAAAAATTATGTTCCCTAGGAAGAGTCCCAGAAGAAATGTCATTGAAGACATAAAACTGTTTTACTGTGACCTATGTAAACGTCCCAGGAAATAAACTGACTTCTCATTCCATAAAATCCTTTTGTTCCTTGTCTTGAACAAAACAGATTGGATTATTTGAAAACCAGGAGCTTGAAGTTTGAGAGAGAAATCAAAGTTCACTCATAAGGTGGAGGTGTGGGGTAAGGCTTTATGTTACAAGAAGCACAGCATTAGTTGTTTCATGACTGAGTCCTCTTTGAGGTGTGCCAATCACAGCCTATTGTAGGGTGCAGGAAGATAGCCCTCATCTTTAAAAGAGGTAGACCCTGTGGCCAATAGGAGGTGGAAAAATCCAGAGTCAGATTCCTGATTGCATCAGGAGTTGCTCAGAATAGGGGGAGGGGTGCAGGGAGGGGAGAGAGGAGGAGTGGACAGAAAATCAACCGGTGTGCGCTGACTCTCTGCGAGTTGCCAAGCACGGTGCTGATTCCTTGATTTCAAGCCTCACAACTATTACTGCTAGCCCTAGGATGGAGGTTTTTGAATCCCATATTACAAAAGAAGAACCTGAGGCTCAGAGACAGGAGTTGCCTTCCCTAAGATCACACGGAGAGTGGGCACTAGAACTCGGACCTGAACCCAGGTCCAGGTGTCTGTGACTCCACAGACATCTCCATCAAGCTGCCCTCTTGGTCCTCAAATGTATTTCCCTGTCCAGAAGGGAAGGAGGCCTATTGTTCCTGGTCCTTCTGTTGGGAAATCTATACGGGTTCTCATCTATACTTATTATTAAATGCCTTTTCTGTGTTCATACCTGGGATGTGTAAACACACACACATGTGCATGCATGGGCCTCACACATACACATGGGCGCACACACTCATTAGTGTCATCATGGAACCTTGTCGAGAGACATCCTTCTTTAAGCCAGCATCCCTGTGTCCTGATGGCTGTTTGATAGCTAGGTTAAGAGAGTCGCCAAAGCATGGATAATACCACTGTGTTAAGGCATATAATGAACCCAGACCTCAGGTGCTCCCAAACTCTCCATGACACTTTCTCGAAACAGCCCCTGTGCAAACTGCCAATTTAGATGAAGAATCTGTCACTTAAATTAGGCTGGATAAGGTCTGAGCTGGGATGAGCTATCCTGAGGATATGGCTAATTTACTGTCACAGTGCTGGACTCAGAAGGAAACCATGTGTGCCCGCGTGTGTGTGTACATGTATGCTCCCCCACATATATGAGAATAAGTGTCAGACCCCTTCCCTTCACATCTCATACCTAATTCCTTGCCCCACTCAGAGTAAGGAATTTGCACAGGCCCGGGACGTGTCCTTTGGTCTCTGAGTGAAATCCAGAGAGAATGTTTGCGAATGACAAAAGCACGATGAACTACTTCCACAAAGAAAAACAGTCTGTTCTCCTGGCAGATCTGGGTCAGGCGGAGTCTGACAGCTGGGAGACAGGGTCAAGAGTGCCGGGTCACGAGACAGACTGCTCGCCACCCTATGTGTGAGGTCACATGCGACTCGGACCTGGGGCTGAATTGACACTTTGCTCCTGCCTGGGAGAGGGACTCAGCCCCTGAACCCATGGGGCCAGGAGGTTTCAGATGGAAAAATCGACTTTCTTCTTTGGTGACTTAATGAGGCAGGTTGCTGAGATCCCAGGGTTGCTGGGTTCCTGGGAAGATTTAAAAGCAAGAGGTCTTACCTGGACTTCTAGATAGACTTCAGAATCTGTAAATACACAAAAATTATGGGGGTAATTCTGTGTGTATATATGTATATATGTGGACATACACATGTATGTATGGGTCTACATATGTATATATGTGTGTGTGTTGGTCAGTTTGAGCTGCTGAAACAAAGTACCATAGACTGTACTTGGTCTGTAAACAGCAGTCATTTATTTCTCACCGTTCTGGAGACTGGAAGTCCAAGGTCAAATACCAGCATGGTCCGGGTTTGGAGAGGGCGTTCCTCTGGGCTACAGACTCCTGGACTTCTCTTTGCATCCTTGCATGGCAGAAAGATAGTAAGAGAGCTCTGGCCTCTTCTTAGAAGGGCACTAATCCTATTCACAAGGGCTCCACCCTCATGACCTAATCACCTCCCAGAGGCCCCACCTCCAAATACCCTCACCTTGGGGATTAGATTTCATCAGGTCAGTTCTGGAGGGACCCAAGCATTTAGTCCAAAACACACACACATTGTGTGTGTGTGTGTGTGTGTGTGTACATTTTCTGGGGAGATACTCCACACCTTTCCTCAGATTTTCTGAGGGATATGTGATGCAGAGATGAGCAACCACTGCATTTGGTGAGTTTTCCCAGGACTGGGAGGGGCCTGTTCTGGGGATTGTGTGTGGGGGTCCCTCTGTCAGCTATAGGGGACTGGCTCAGCATTGCTTCAGCCTGGGCTGTGGGGGACACAGTAAGCTGGGTTGTAGCTCTCTGCAGAACCGTTTGTGAGGTTGAGACCAGGGCCTAGGAGTAATTGTCTTTCAGGAACCCTCTCTGTAGGAAACTGGACAACTGATCCCTTCAGTCTATGGCAGATTCCTTGGCTGGGATTCTGGGATCAGTTCTTGAATGCCACCCTCAGACACTCCAGTGCCATTATTCCCCACGGGTTACCTCATTCAGTTCAAGAGAAGGGACAGCCTGCTTTTTTAACTCCCAGGAGAAGAGGCCTTCAGCTGTAGCCTGGCCCTTCCCTATGTCACTGGGCAGGCTGTGTGTCTTTGTCAGGAGTCAGGTGGAAGGTGGTACCAGCTGACACCTGCTGAGAGGAGACGATGCCGGCTGTGTCCACCCCACAGAAAGGAAAGGGTGCCAGTTGTGCCCCCTGCTGAGAGGAAAGAGTGCATGTGTCTGGCCAGGCACCAACCTCACGATACAGCTATGGAGAGGTGTGGAGAGACTTCAGATGATTGTCTGGGGTGGGAAGGCCTGCAGCCTAAGAAAGGACTCTTCAACCTGTGGATGGAGCTCAGTGGGCTCGTCCAAGGCTATGCTCTGGAACTGTCCGCTGTCACTAAAACCTGTCTTTGCAATGATGTTGCAATGTGCCCAGCCCTGAGATTTTCCCCAGTTGCAATGTGCCCAGCCCTGAGATTTTCCCCAGGACCACAGAGATGCCCCTTTTCTGAAAAAGATTACAACCTAGAAGAAGACACAGATGGGCCAATAGGTCACACAAGATGGTGTAAAAAGTGGCATAACAGCCCAAGAACTCCTCCAAGGCAGGCATTTTCATCTCTATTTCTTGCACTGAGCCTGGGATCAGATCCAGGAAAAACATCACTAAATGGATAAATGCCTTGTACATAGTTAGTGCTCAAAGGGACTTTTGGCATCCCCAGTGGCTGGTACAAGGCCTGGTGATGAGTCATACTCGTGGGATATTTGCAGAAGTGACCTGAGCAGAGGTGGGAACATGATGAGGCTTCATCAAAGAAATGACTCAGCTAAGGGAGCTTTTAGGACCCTGTTTCATATTTAGTGCTTCTTACCTTTCCAACTCATGGGGCCCCTGGGAGACTACGCTCATGCAGTAAATGTTAAAATGCTGTGTTCACTTCAGTGCTGGGAAAAAGGCTGGCTGCCATTAAAGGTGACCTTCCTATTATGAGTTTCCAAAGCCCTCCATGTCACATTGCCCTGTATGAGTCTTGGATGCTTCTGGTCTATCAATGTCGTCTGTGACTTGGTTGTAGTGCTCCTTTGGGACAGGAGTTGAGTCTGCCCTTGGGTTGAATTCCCCATGCCCTGATTGGGATTGGTCCTCAACTGATATTCACTGGGCCATCCTGAGGTATTGGGAATATTCCGAAACTGTAACCAAGAGCCCAAGGGTGTCCTGGTAGGCCCCACCCTCGGGAAGCTTCTCAGAGGATATGCCCACTTCTGAGTGGTACTGGGTTGGCCCCAAGCACAGCCAAAGAAACAACATTGCCTTCCAGTGGTCAGCATGGGTGTGATCTTCCATTTTTCCACAGAAGATGGAGCAGTGCATGTGTTGATCACCAGGCGGTGAAGCTCTTAAATTCAGATGTGCATCATGTGGCCGAGGGTTCAGAGCTGGTCCTTTGCTCTCTGGCAGTGGCTAGGCACAGGGCTGCAGCCTCTTTTTCTGGCAAGATGAGCTGAGGGTAGAATGGTGGGCAGTAAGGAGAAGGTGAAAGTCATTCCATTTCTAAAGGAGCAAAAACAATTGACGTGACTCCATGTTTTCCCTTCGTCATCCAGTAACTACTTATTGAGCAGTTACCATGTGTAGCACATTATGCCAGTCCTGGGGCTAGGGGAGAAAGAACATAAATTTTGTTCTTAGAGTTTTCAGCCAGGGCTAGATTAAGATATATGGGGTCTTAGGAATTACAGCACTCCTTTTCCCTCTTTCCTGTATGTAATTCAAAATAAAAATATACTGACTATAAATATTTATAAGGAACACCAGCAGCTCTAATTTCTCTCGTGATAAGTACTTAAATATTTTTAAAAAATCTTCCTTAGGTATCAAATTATTTCAAAAATATTTCAGTGCTCGAGTTTCATTGATGTTCTCAACACATGCTCAGTGTACCATTTGGACACCACAGCCCTAATTTCAGCATTATGGGAAGATGAGACACACACAGAGGCACAACATGTACAAAGGGCTGTAGCTGTCACAGATTAAGAGAACGCAGATAAGGGAAATGTTACCTGTTCAGCAAATGCTTGTGGAAAAGCAAAAATTGGACCTTGGCCTTCAAAGCTAAGTAAAATTTGAAATTCTGTGATGGGGAATCAGGCATTTAAGACAAAGGACTCAGATTGAGTAAAGAAAAAAGATGGGGGGAAGTCTATAAGAAGAAGGGGGGAGTTCAGTTTGGTTCGAGAGGTGAGGAAGTCATGGGAGGGAGGACTGGAGGTGGGCCTAGATCGCATAGCACTAGTGCCAGATAAGGACTTTGGGTTGTGTTGGGTAGTTCTTGGGAGCCAATGAAGTTTTCTGAGCCTCTCTTTGTTATTGTAGACCGATTTTTGCATCCAGGATATTCAAAACTACCCTTGCATTGAATTTAAGAGTATCTACAGCAGTGAAGGGATGCCAGAGTAATTGAGTACTGGTAATTGCTTTCACTGTGCTTTGGTGGAATGCATTTAGAAATGGAGCTCTATCCTGTAAGTGCATCTACAGGAAAAAAGTGCCAAAGGCTTCATTATCATTAACCAGTGCCAAATGGGATTTTTAAAGAGAGTGAAGGGAATGAAGACCATGCCTCTGTCTTCCCATTACTGCTTAAGTCTGTTAGGGAGGCCTCACAATAATTGCAGTGATTAAACAACAATAGCAATTTGGGGAGGCAGATATTCACACGGCCTCAGAGTAACATCCCACACATTACTTATTAATTACAAAGGATCAAAGTAACTTGATAACAGAGAAATATGGCAGATACCACCTTAATCAAGTGACCACACTTAGCATCACCAATAATGGGATAAACTGACATTATGTGGCTTTTGATGAAGTGCAATGAGAAAAGCACAAAATTACTTATGTAGTACACTTGCCAAAAATATTTAGCCTAAGTCTAGTAAAGAGAAATTAATCAGACACTTTTACATTGTAGGATATCTTATGTCAAGTAGACTAAAAAATGCATAGATATAAAAATGTCAATGTTTTGAAAGACAACAAACAGTATGTGTGTGCGGAAGGAATGTTTTAGAACAAAGAAGACCAAAGAGATATGACCAACAAATGAAATGCTTGATCTCAGATTGAACTGTGAATCAGAAAAGTGGACAAAGAGCTTTAAAGGACGTTATTGGGAAATTGTAAATATAGAATGTATATTAGAGAACAGTTCTATCAATGTGAAATTTCTTGAGTATCATAATGGTATTGTAGTAATATACAAGGATGCTGCGATACCTGATGATTTAGAGTTGAAGTCTCACACACACACGCGCGCGTGCACGCGCACACACACACACACACACACAGATAGAGAGAACTTAAATGTGGTAAGCTTAAATGTGGTAAGCTGTCAATAGTTAATCTAGCTGAAGATTATACAGATATTCTTAGTGCTATTATTACAACCTTTCTATAGGGTTGAAATTTTTTGCATTAAGATTTTGAGGCAAAGCACAAAAACTTCTTATGTAGCAATATAGAACAATGTATGTGCTTAGAACTGTGAACTAAAATTGGCACATGCTGTTAAGCTAACCTGGACCAAATGTGCATATCTCTTTGCTTAATTAAAGAGATGTGTACTATAAGTTGACTGCAAAGTGAATGTTGGTAGTTGGTCCTACTTTCTCATTGATTTCCATTACAAAAGTGGAGAATAATCTCTAAGAGATTAGAGTGAAAGTGTTTGCTAAGAAAAAGGTTTTTCATGAACTGCCTGTGGCATCCCTGGGAGTGGTGGTTGGGGGAGGGCGTCTGTGCAAGTTTTAAGGCTTGTAGAAGACTTCTTGGTTACGTGCTCGCTTCCCTTAGTGTTTCTCTCCTTGACTCTTGCTAGGATAATGTACCCTGCCTGCTTGGATGTTTCCAATCTTCCACTCCATCTCTACGTCTCAACACTGTAAGATAGTGTTCCTGGCAGTCCTCTCCTCTCAGTGTCTACGAGGGCTAGGCTGACATGCCGTGCATTGCCAGTAAGTGTCGGTGATCAACAACTTCAAACTCTAAGACTGGATGTGGTGGCTTATACCTGTAACCCCAGCACTTTGGGAGGCTGATGTGGGAGGATTGCTTGAAACCAAGAGTTTGGAACCACATAGTGAATGAAACCTCATCTCTACAAAAAAGTAAAAATATAAAATAAAATAAAATACTCTAAGTCTGGGACTTCAGGAGCTAGAGAAAGTATCAGCAATTTACCTTATCAATTGTATGAACTGAAATTCAGTAAAGATGTTTATTTAAAATCAAGGATACTTTTAGAGAAATTGCAACTAGGGGCCTTTAATTAATACTGGGCGCCTAGTTAACACCAGGAGATAAATGTGGCTGCTATGCAGGACATTAGCTCCTCTGCCCATAGTGCTTTGGAGAAGACAGGAATTAAAGGTCCCGCACATAGAGGAACAAGTAGAATCAGGAAGTTGTATGTATGTGTGTGAACAATATCATTTCTTAATATTATGTATTAGTCATACTTACTATTGCTACCACTGTTAATTACTGCTACTTTCACTACTGTTGATTACTCATTGATATCAAACACTTTATAATTAGTACTTCATAATTAAATGCTTTATAATTGTGTATCTAACTCTCAGAGTAATTCTATGAGGTGGGTGTTATTCTTCATGCTTTACAAGTAGAGAAACTGAGGCTCAGAGAGGATGAACAACTTGTCATAATCACGTCATTACAGGCAAATGCAGAACCAGGATTTAAGCTCTGTCAGTCTGACTAGAAAGCCTATGCTCTTTTCAAACCGCGACCCCAATGTGTCTACCCTCATAGGGAAATGGGCATTTAGACTGTTGATCTCTAAGTGAGATGGAAAGAACTTTCTCTTCCAGTAGGGAAGCTTAGGCAGAGAGAGCAGGCAGAGGACACATGTGGGGACAGTATCAAAAACATGTGGGTATCTTCTTGATACCTGGAGATAATAAGCAGGACTGGGAGGAGGGTGTGGAAGCAATAAGGCAGGTGAACCGGGAGGTGTGGATCCTGCCTGGGGAAAGATCAGAACTCTGTGTTCTGAGCACTAGCTTGGTTTGTGCTTTGTGTATTCTGCATCCTTTTCCCTTTTTTAAAGTTCTGGCTGTTTTCTACTGTCATTAGGGGGTTCTGTCTGCATATGACCTGAGAGCTAAGGAGAGGAGAAGGATGTCCTGGGAGCCAGTGGTGGTGGCATCTGGAGAGGTTCCTCTTTGACTCCTCTTACTGGAAACTCCTCATCATTTGGTCTTGATTAATATACAGTATTTTAAACTTCAACACTCTTCTCCTGGATCCCAACCTTCTTGTTATCCAAAGTTCTCACTAAGCTGCAAATGCTGACCCCTCCCTTGAAGTTGATGTCCCTTAAACCCACCTTTGCTATTCTTCATCCATCAGTCCCGTCATGATCACATTTATACCCCATTCCCAATCAGACACTACTCTAGAAATATCTTGTAGTCTCTGCTTCCTCCACATCTGCAGTACTAGCATCTACTGCCAGAAGTGTGGATATGATCAGGGCTGGAAGCAGGAGGACTGAGTGACTAACTGTTTAAAGCATAGTCAGATCCCTCCAGTTCCCTTGTTTACTCCATAGGTTAAGTAAATAATGCTACCCTCCCATCACCAACTTTGATAGAAGACTGGAGATTTATTCTTTCAAGAAAGTAAAGTAGTGGTTTTGTATTTAGCGACATCTGGCACAGAGTGGGGGATCATACTAAAACAAAAGGATTAAGTTGAAATCTGTCTCACATTGAATATGAAGACCTTGTCAGTCATCAGTCTGTACTTGGCTCCTAGAACAGGTTCAGACAGATTTTTACATTCTAGTCAGGGGATAAGATTATTTTTCTCCGGAAAACCTGATAGGCTTTCTGAAAAAGACCTAAAGGTATTGATAATGTGTACTTTCCCTACAGATGGTCTAGCCAGATTACAGTGAAGCTCATAGTTAGCAACCCCCCCACCCCGAGTTTTCAATTAGCCTTTTAGTGCTCTACCCTTAAATAAGAGAAGATGATTAGGAATCATCAGACACCCAAAATGAATGGCAGAGAAAAAATAGGAAAGATAGGAACATAAAACCAAAAAAAAAAAAAAAAGAGAGAGCGAGAAAGAAAGAGAGAGAGAAAGTAACTTAAAGAAAACAGACAATCCAGGGAGATGAAATCTTTACAAAAAATGTTGAAGATCCTCAGAGAGTAAGAGTAGGTGGCACATTCAAGTAAGAATATTATTTTAATAAAGAAAGATCCAAAGCATATATCAGAGCTCTTGGGAATTAACAATATGTTGGCAAAAGTGAAACACCCAGTGGACTCGCTGGAAGCTAAAATTGAGGTTATATTTTAGAAAGTAGGGACAGTTCTAAAAACAGAGAGATGGAAAGTAGGAGAGAGAAGGCAAGGGAATTAGGGTATTAGTCCTAGAGGTTCAACAACTGGATAATAGGTGTTCTAGACAGAAAGAAGAGATGAAATAATCAAAGAAATGACTCAAGACAATTTTCCATAACTGAAGCACATGTGAGAATTGAAAGGGCTCACTAAGTGTTCCTCATAATGAATGAAAATAAGCCTGTATCAAAACATACGAAGGTAAATTTTCAGAGCATTGTGGACAAATGAAGCTCCTGTAAGCTCCCATGCAGAAAAGACAAAGGACTAAAAATCATAATGGTCTCTAATGGCCTTCTATAATTCAGAATCAGTGTTGGAAACTAGCAGATAGAGCAACGACTTTAATCATTCTGAGGGAAAATAGTTTCCAACTTGGAATTCTATACCCATCTAAACTATTAAGCATGGGGGTAGAATAAAGTTGTTTTCAGAATTGCACAGCTGGAGATGGGTGGGGAGGAGAGGCAAAACATGTAAAAGAGAGTTAAAGCTTTATCTTCTGTTAGGGAAAGTCAACATAGAATGTTTAAAACTGGAAAAAAGTTAAAAAAAAGTAATATGCAGAGATATAGCAGTAAGTATCAAGAGAAAATGCTAAAGGAGTTGAAAACAGTTGTCCCAGAAAAGTGGAAATTGTTTGGAGTTACAAGAGAGAATGGATCAGGATACTCCTTTAGAAAGGATACGTTTTATAAGGTCTGTAGACGTATTTGGCCCTTTGATCTTTATATATATAAAGTTTGGATAAATATAAGAACTAAAAAGTTGGGGCTGGGGGAGAAGAAAAAAGGGAGGGATAGAGTTGAAGCAGAGGAAGAGTGGGTTGGAAAAGAAGAAGGAAGAAGAGAAGGAGGGAGAGAAAGAGGAGAAAAAAATAAAAAGGAAAGTGCCTTGGGACTGGTGGCAGGAGATTGACTTAGTTCCGGACTTTCCCCTGAGACTCAGCCTTCTCATTTCTAAGATGGGAAGAATACTGTCTTCTTTGGTAGGTTTTTATGAGAATTAAATGTTCCTGGTGTAAAGTAAGTCTCTAATCAATGTTTATGTCAATGATTTATGCTTTGGTTTTGATGAGGTTGGGTGTGTTGGTCGTAGACTCTCCTTTTGTTTTGAATGAATGGGAGATTTTAAAAGTAGAAATTCTCAACAATGGAAACGTTCATTTATTGATTCACTCATTTTTTACCAAACACTGGTGTCCCTGTGCTAGTCAGGAATTATAGTGCCAAGGCAGCCAGACCTGAGTCACAGATCACTTTCACCCCTCTTTGTTTGCCCACATTTTCAGGTTCCCAGTGTACAGGGAACATTCTCTGCCAGGAGAAAGCTCTCTTGCAGGTGCTCTTTCCATTAGGAGCCACCCCAAAGGGTTTTCTCCTGTACTTTTGCTCGTTGGGGGCACAAGTGTAAAAGATGGAGAAGGAAAAGTGTGATGTGATAAGGACAAGAGGGCCATTTTCCATGGCCTTAAGTCATTCCTCAGTCACTTAAAGTCATCTGGGACTCAGGGCTATATCCCCCTTGAGGCTCCTGAGTATTTTCCTGCCCATGGACTGGAAATGTAGTTCCATTAGTATCTAGAAGCAACATGTCCTTGAGAGTTTCTTCACATGCCTTGACTTTTCTAACAACACAGTTCTTTCGCTTAGTCCGTTTTTAATTAACCTAAGACAAACGCCCCACTTTCTACCAGAATATAGCAATGACAGGAATCAACAGTGCGGGTTGATGCATGGTTGGCTCTACTTCAGGAAGCCTGAGCCTGGGACAGGAGTCCTTTTCATCTCGGCACTCTGGGGAGTCATCTGCTACTCCAAATACCTGAACCACTAGTTGGCCGATAACTATTGTTGCTTTTGCTTGGTCTCCTTGTAGCTATTTGGGTAAGTAGTCATCTGGACAGGGTTTAGCCAGAGGTCTGACATCCTAGCCTGGCCATCCTGGGTCTGAAGTCATTCCACTGCAGAAAAAGAAGGCACATATTTATTGTATGCATATTAAATGTTTTGTGGAGGCCTTTTTAAAAGTAAAATGCATGAATAACTTATCTGGGAGTCCAAAGCAAATCCATGTGGGACTTTATGGTGTGCGTATGTGTGCGCATGTGCATTTTATGGCGTGTGTGTGTGTGTGTGTGTGTGTGTGTGTGTGTAGTGCTTGCACATTTTTTTATATGCACTTGCTAGAGGACCTGTGTGCTGGAGCTCTGGGAACATAGATTGTTTGAAATCAATAAATAAGACCTAAATTTTATTTCAGCTGGTAGATTCCACCCTCTTGTTTCTCTGAGCCTTTCATCACAGAGGCTCCCAAGGACTAAAGCAGCCAGATGGTTCTGGGCATTACAAGTTGCTGCAGGGTAACTGAAGAAGCCTCAGTAATACATAATGTTGTCCCTGAAAGCTGAGCCAGGCTTTAAACGCTTGCTAACCTGTAATGATAAGGAAGGCCATAGGGGAGGGTGACTCCCTTTCAGGAGAGTGTGGATGGATGGCTGGCTTCTCTGACTCTAAGGTTAAATCAGCAAGACCTGAACTAGGGTATTTACTGTGGAGAAGGGTCAGATCTGAAACAGCAGGAAGTGTAGACAGAGCTTGAAGACATGCAGAGGGAGAGAGAGTGGGTATACTGGGCTCACGAAGCAGAAACTATAAGGGCTTCCAGGAGGAACTGAGTATGGTGTTAAATCAGAATGAGGAATTTTGAACCCGATGAAGATAATGGAAATTTCAGAAAGAACATTTTCAATGGAGTGTTGGAACTGAAGCCAGATGATACAGCATTTATGAGGGAGCACGAGGTGAGGCAATGGAAGCTGAAATGTGCAACCCAGGATGACGCCAACTCTTGTTACTTTGTGGTGACTACCTGGAGATTTGTTGAGTGGGTTGTGTGTGGGTAAATCTGGAGAGTATGCTATGATTGATTAGTTAGACCTGCTGTGGTCAAAGGAGTCAGGGTCGGCCACCTGTGTGCCACCCTCAGTAGAGATTACATATACAAGATGGGGTCCCTCGTCACTGTACCTTCAATGTGGCCTGTCCTTTCCTGTCTTCCTGTTTTTACTCAGTATTGATATTCATGATCTCTCACAACCAGCCCATGACTAATCACAGCAGACACTGGCTCTCAACAACTGGTTGGCCTATCCTACATATACTACTGAGTATCAACCCTATGACTCAAGCTGTTTCTTTAGCTTGTAGCATCCTTTCTCTGTGTTCATTTCGTGAACCTCACATTCTTCCTGCCTTCTTCAAATGCCATCTCCTCAAGGTGGCATTTCCTATAAAAATTGTTTCTTGCTCCATGTTCCCATGGCACTTTGTGCATGTCGTAATTAAAGTACTTGTAAAACTTTAATATTGCAGTTGTTTGTTCATGCATCTGTATCTTCCTTTAGCCTGGAAGCTATTTGTGAGCAGCAAGGCTACCTGGTTCATCTTAGAGTCATCCAAGGTGAGCAGAATGCTTGGCACATAATTGGTACTCAGTACATTGCTTCTCTTGCCTAGCATAGTGTAGGCTCTCATTAAATGTCTGATAATGATTTGGCCAGGCATGGTAGCTCAAGCCTATAATCCCAGCACTTTGGGAGGCCAAGGTAGGAGGATTTCTTGAGCCCAGGAGTTTGAAACCAATCTGGGCAACACAATAGGCCTGTCTCTACAAAAAAAAAGGAAAAATTAGCCAGGTGTAGTGGCATGTGCCTGTAGTCCCAGCTACTCAAGAGGCTGAGGCAGGATTACTTGAGCCCAGAAGGTCAAGGCTGCAGCGAGCTATGATCTTGCCACTGCACTCCAGCTTGAGCAATGGAGTGAGATCTAGGCTCAAAAATTATATATTCAGTGATATGATTTATTTATGATCTGGTTTTTTTTTCTTTCCAAGAAGAAAAATGTGAATATGTCTAAAGGCAGAATAAAACTTCCTGATACTCAATAGAAATTAAATGAATCAGGTGTGGGCTCAGGGCTGTCCAGTCCACATGGGCAGAATGACCTAGAAAACAGATCTCTGTTCTATAGTTCAGTCCCAGACCTCAGGTGCCACACTCTCTGCCTACACATTGGCCCTGGCCCTGCTTTCGCTCAGGCTCAGATGTGTTGAGGGATTTGGTGTCACTGTTCCCTCAACAATACTTGCTGAGTACCTACTGTGTGCGACTCTGGGGACACATGGCTCAGCCCTCAGGGGCTCATTGGAAGGAAAACTGTGTAAAGGCAGCATTTAATGATACAGAAGGAAACCTTTTCATTGTTTGCTTTTGTATGACCAGGCCAGGAGAGAGAAGAACCCAGTACAATTAATGTTTAAAAGATAATGTCAAAATGGTAAAACAGGCTAAATGAATCCATGCTGTTAGAATTCAGTGTCGTGGTTATCCTTTGTCGAGTAGTGGTGGGAGGACGAGGAGTTTCTGGAGTGCTGGCGAGGGTTGTATGGGGGTGCTCAGCTTCTGAAAATTCATCATGGTGTGCACATGTATTTTATGGACATGATACATCAACAAAAAGGATAAAAAAGATGATGACTGAAGATAAAGTTGGAACTGCTGTAGGAGATAGTGAAGCTTTCTCATAATCCACAGGGAATACTGTTGCATTGTAAATAGCTTTACTCAAAATTAGGAAATCTTTTCTAACTGTCAAACTCACCCACAGATGAAGTCAGCTTCTTGGGAGCAGGGCCTTTGTTTTATTGGTTGCCGAATGCACAAGGCCCAGCACAGGACTCGGCCTGAACAGGCGCCATTGAGACTTTGTGAAATGATGGATGAATGCCAGCATGGCGTAGTATCACCGCAAAGATTCAAGTTCATTTCTGACCAGAAATTGCCGTGGAAGTGGGCACTTGATTAGACCATCTTTGATCATAATCCCAGCTCTAGCTATTCTTTATCAAGCGACTGGCTACCACAGTGAGCAAGGCCCTTCAGAGTTATCCCTGGACTTCACAGTAGCCCAACTTAACCTTAAGGAAACTGAGGCACAGAGAGTGGAAATAACTTATTCAGGACCGCTTAGCTAATGAAGAGGGGCCAAGATAATATCTGCAATTAGGCTTCTCTGACTCCAAAGCCTCACTCTTCCTCCTTAGCACATTACCTCCAATGTCTGGTCCCGATCTTGGGATTCTGTTGTACTAAAATTGTCTCCCGCCTGTAATCCCAGCATTTTGGAGGGTCGAGGCGAGAGGACTGCCTGAGCCCAGGGGTTTGAGACCAGCTTGGGCAATTTGGTGAGACCATGTCTCTACAGTGTGTAAAAAAATTAACCAGGCATGGTAGCGCATGCCTGTAGTTCCAGCCTCTCAGAAGTCTGAGGCGGAAAGATTGCCTGAGCCCAGCAGGTCTGTGCTGGGGTGGCCATGAATGTGCCACTGCACTCCAGCCTGGGCGACAGAGTGAGACTCTGACTCAAAAACAAAAATTTTCTTCTTCCTCAATGGTGTCTTTTGGGAAGAGCAGTTGTTTTCTTCTGTCATAAGGACAGAGGTGTGGCTGTCAGTGTGCGCATGAGGTGGGCAGGAAGCGCTCTTCTCCCAAGAGGTGCTTGCCTGGTGAGTATACTGCAGATAATTTGATGGGAATCGGAGTCTAGGTTAATGAGTCCTCATGGGGTGGACCAAAATCCCAAGACAGTGTGCGTCTGTATTTCCTTCTCAACTGTTCTGTGCCTTGGGCTGGAAAGTGCCCTTCCTTTGGAGAGTGTCAGGGACCGGAGCTGGTGAGAGATTTACCATGCATTTCTCTGAGCATATGCTGTGCCTCTCATGACTGGCAACTTATTACAAATGTCACAACTTATCTGCAGCTGGAAGGATAATTTAGCAAACTGCGTCTGCCAAATGAGGATGTTTGCATTTTGTACCAAGCATCCTGTTCATGTGGTAACAGAAGTGATCAGGGGAGGAGGCCGTGATCAAACACATGATTAACCTTAAAAACAGACACATAAACAGAGCCACAATGGATGAATTATGCAGCAGGCCATCTCTGCACTGACACCGGCCCACATCTGGTTTCTCTAGTCGGGCTGTTCTGTAAATGACTTTCCTTCTGTATTTCCTTCCTGGCTGTCTCTACCTGTTTTCCTTTGCACAGAAGCCAGTAGAGCGTGGCAAAGGCCTCCTGTCTGTGTTCCCTAGCAGTCCTTCCCCAGAGGGGACCAAGGCCTCTTGAAAGCCACACATACTCCTGCCTACCAGTTCAGATCAGGAGCACCCCAGACAAACATAGGAGGCCTTTTACTGCAGCCTGAGAAGCCAGGTCAGACGGTACACAGAAGGGAAGGAGAGGTAAGGACTGTTAGTTTAAGCTTGTTTGCAAGGGGCCCAGGGCCACATAAATCCTGCAAGCCTCCCCTTGCCTTAGAGAGACATCTTATTTATGCAGTCTGAGCCTTGCTTTATGAGGTGCTGAGCTGAGCTCAAGGGTGGGCTCTCCATGCTCAGACAGGCTCTGTGCTCATATCTGTGGGTGTGTACTTGCAGACTTCCTGCTTTGGGCCAGACAGGCGTTTGGCAACATGGAAGGTTGGCTTTTGGCTCCTTCCAGCTGTCAGCCTCCTCCTGTGAGGCCCCTTTAGACCCCCTTGCAAGGGAGCAGGCAGAATCGGAGCAAGATCTCAGACCTTCCCAGAGCTGCATTTGCTGCAAGAGGGAAGTAACTGCTAAGAGGGCAGAACCTCCCCATACTCGAGAGTCCTTATGTGGAAAAAGGACAGGCATCTTAGCAAGTTGGAATCCGGCACGCAGAAATGCAAAGCCAAGTCTCATTTGTTCTGTCCCCTGGGCATTTGAAAGTTACGATGGCAGATAGTAGTCATGAAGGCCAATGTTTGTTCTTGGCCTTCTGGGTCTCGGCACTTTCTCTTGCATTTTTCTCACATACTCAGGCAAAGTAGAAACAGGCCTTATTGAATTTAGAATTGAAAATAAGTGGCTTGCCTGTTGTTCCAGCTACTTGGAAGGCTGAGGCGGAAGGATTGCCGGAGCCCAGGTCGAGGCTGCAGTGGCCGGGGGCAGCCACTGCACTCCAGTCTGGGCGACAGAGTGAGACTCCGACTCAAAAAAAAAGAAAAAGAAAATAAGTGGCTTTACCCGGGCCGTCTCTGGGGAAGACGCATTATTACATAATATAGGCAAATTGTGTCTTGGAATAGTTTGCTTATGGAAGAGTAAGATTTTAAAAATTACTGTGCTTCAGAAACTCAATGAGTCACCTCTGATGCCTTCATAAAGAGAGAGTGAATAATGGAATAATACTAGCTTTTGCCACTTTATGAAGTGGGTATTTTCACCATTTAAAATGATCTGGTCAGATCCCAGTTTCTGTGAGATCTCAGCATCTCCTTCCTTCTGTTACTTATTCATTCCTATCCATGTCTTGGTTAAATAGTTACAGGGTCTGAAAAGTAATAACACTGAATTTTTTTTGAACGTAGACCGTTAGGAATACCATGCACACCAGAGGATGAAGCCAATGTTTGTTGAATAATTGAGTGAATTATTGAATAAATGAATTCTGATTTTTACCTTCTGAATACGAGATTGTTGTCAAGTCTGGGAGAAATGGCACACTTAGGGCCTGATGGGATTGTCTTTTTTTTTTAAGTCTCTGTGAATGGAAACTGAAGAGGGGTCCTCAGAGTAGCGGTCCAGGCCTACCTGTCTCTCTGAAGTCTGCCTCCTCGGAGCTGCTGTTCTGTCTCCTTTCTGGGCTTAGACAGGTGTTGCTCCAGGGCCTCTGTGCCAGTTGGGCTGCAAATCTGCCTGTCATGCATTCCTGCTGTGTCTGGCTGCCTACTAGGTACACCTCTGCAGGAAAGGAGGAGAGGAAGGAACTACCAGGTTTGGGGAGAACCTGTTGCTGTGCCTGGCTACCATCTTCATTTTTATAAAAAAAAAAAGATCCTGGCTCCTTACCGGTGCAATTCACAATCCAGAAAGAGAAGTTGGGGGAGGAGGGGTTAGGAACTAAAGTTTGCTGGGCCGATTCGGCTGAGCAACAGAAGGGCTCATTACCATTTTAGTCCAGCCATTCCTTGTCATGGGCTTGTCCTGTGTGTGGTAGGATGATCACCAGTATTTACCAGCGTCCCTGCTGGCTTCTACTTACTGACGCCAGTAGCACACCTTATTCCACCCCCATCTCCCACCATAGGTGACAACCCAAAACATCGCCCGACAGTGCTACTGACCTGGATACTGGCCTGTGTTAACTCATTTCAGCCTCCACCATCCTCTAAGGCAAGTGTTACTATCACCGTTTTCCATGGGAGGCAATCAGCCTTGGCGAGGTGCAGGTATGTGCCTAAAACCACCCAGGAGGAAGTGAAGAAACTGGAATTTGAAACCCATGTCTGTCTGCCGGTGTCAGGGACTCTGGAGTGACCAGCCTCTTCTTGGTAGTGAATGCCATCTGTCTGGATTTCCACTTTTCTAGAAGCCTGTGCTCTGTCTTCCTGTGGATTTTCAATTTCTTCATCACTTGCTTTGAGATCCCATTTGCAGTAGCTAGTTAAGTCTTTTTTAGAAGAAGACAAGTGAGAACAAATACGGCGAGGATGCCAAGTTTCACCAAGACTCCGCCTCTCTTGGATTTCTGCTCCCTTTTCTCCTGATCTTTCTTTCGGTCTGTCTCTCTAGACCTGAGTCTTTATATCTTTGACAATTGGAGCCACGAAATTCTTTGGATTTGGGGGCTCTTGGTGATCAACTGCCACATTTACTGGGAGGGGTGCAACTGTCTGAAGCTGCTACCAAGATTTTGCTGGTACCAGGTGTTGATGGCCCTCTTCTTATCCACATTACCCGTCAACTGTGAGCCCTCCAACCCCAACTGTTTCCTGTCTCGTGTCAGTATGAAATTGGGGCAGCAGAGGTCTGAGTCTTTCTGGGGGTCACAGTTGGGGCTCTGGATCCAGCCAGAGCTTGGATGACCAAGATGAGGCATGGCTTATAGGTACCATGCAGGGCACAGGGTAAACGGAACACAGGCTATGTGGTGGGTTGTGCTTCTTGGAGGGCAAGGGAGAGGCCTGGTGTTCCTGGAACAGGGCAGACATGCAGGTAGACAGATGGAGGGGTGAAGGGATGCAGAGAGAGAAGGCAGAGCAAGATGAAAGTCCATAGTCCGGGTAGGGCAATAAGAGAACAACACGGGCATAGCTTCAGGAGGGCGTCTGCTGCTGTGCTTGCATCTTTCCCAGGTGTGTGTGTCTTGAGCCCTCAGGTGATGGAGGGACATATGCTACAGTCACGGGTGAGAGGGCCACGGAGAGGTCAGGAACTGATGAGGAAAGGCTTTATTTCTCATTAACTTGCAAAACAGAGGACGGATGGAGCAGTGACGTAAATGAGGATTAGGTCGGTACTGGTGGCTCCTTGACTTGATGTCCTGCCAGCTCATGAGGATGCTGGCTGCATTTGGTGGCGTTATGGTCCAGAGGAGGGAAGATCATTTTGGGACAGAGACCTGAGCTTAACTTTTGGCCGTCATGAGTGAATATAACCATGCAGTCAGAAAGCTGTTATAATAGGACCTGCTTTGCAGGGTGGCCATGAGCAGTGGCGGTCACATATGTAAATCGCTGGCATAAAACAAGAACTCCAGAAATAGTAACTGTCAGCAGTATTTATTCTTTGACTCAGCCAAGAGCACCATTTGCTCCCTGTTTTTGTGAAATATTATTTATGACATTGTCAGAATTTGAAAGATATAGGAAAATGTTAAGAAGAATATAACAATCTGCCAGAGAAAACGTTTTGGCATGCTTCCATTTAATCTTCTTTGGCTACAACTACAATTACTGTTATTCCTACCATAGACTCTCACCCATCTCTGTGAACCAAGCCACAAATTCACCAGTATTCTTCATTCTCTTCCTTCTGTAGAACTCATTGAGTGAGGGTCACAGCCCACTGGACACTGACAGCTGGGGGGGTTACCACCAGTATTTCTAAGAGGTTCCCCCCTTGGCCCTGTTGGGTAAATGCTTGCCAAAGACCAGAGAGGTGTTTCTTTCCAGTCCCTCTTGTGCTGACAAGCTTGTTATTGTACTCAGATAATTTAATTAAATATTGAGTGACTCAATAAAATATGGGTGAAAAGAGAGTTGTTTCTTAGGCTAGCCAAGTTGCATGCATTGAACGACTTAATCAAAGCCAATCGCTAGCAATGATGGCTATCCAATTAGTTGTGGGCAGGACAGCTGATAAGGATTAAAAAACATTTGTACATAATCTTATAAAAATTTTGTACTCAAAAGGCTTTATGTATTAGTTTAAGTTCTTTCTCCGTTTTTAAGGTAAGTTCTTTATTTTTAAATTTAGTTCTCCATTTTTAAGCCAAATCTGGAAATTATTGATGATATATAAAGGGTATGAGTTATAAAGAAGAAAAAAAAGGAAAAAAGACATAGTACTCCAATCTGGAGATGCAGCTCAAATAAAGACCCTGGCCTTACATTATAAGATTAGCAAGAAATATTTTAAGTTGAAATAGGCCTGTATGTGCATGTGTCGTTTGTGTATGCAAAAATACATGTGTTTATATGTATCACTTCAGTGATTGCTGGTTTATCCAACTTTTGTGTTAACCTATGAGTTGGTCCTTCCCATGTCAGATTAAAAGTTGTTACCTGAAATACTGCATGTTGGGTGCCTAGTAGGCACTATTTCCTTTATAAAATTATTTGTGAAATTTTCTTATTCCATTCCTACAAGAACACTGTGGGGGTATTCTTTCCTCCAACACAAATGTCTTAGTCAGCGATTTTGTGCCAAACACCGTTCCTGGTTCTGGAGGTGTGGGTGAACCAGACAGGCTGGGCACTGCCCTTATAGATCTATCTTTTAATGTGCATGTGTGTTGGGGACAAGAGGAAAAACATAGATAATAAAGTAAGATAATTTTAAGTAATGATACATGCTGTAAGAAAAACAGATCACAAAGCTTTGATAGTGGCTGATGAGGGAGCTGCTGGGGGTGCTGACGCTGGGTGGCTGGGAAGGCCTCTCTGTAGCAGACAACAGGTAAGCTGAGATTTGATGACAAGAAGGATCTGGTCCTGGGTTACAGCATCCCTTACTGCGGAAGCAGCAAATACAAAAGGTCCTGTGGTGGGAATAGACCCGAAAGTGGCAAGTTCTGTGTATCTGGAATTGAGTGAGCAAGAGCAAGGGTGAGGTTAGCAGGACCAGTGAGGCCCATGTAGACAAGGGTTCAGGGTTTGGAAGCTATCCCAAGTGAGAAGGAAGAATGTTGTTTTCTTGTATTGATTAGTGGCGTGATCTGATTTATGTTTTTAGAAGTTCACTCTGGGCTGGGTCCTGTGGCTCACGCCTATAATTCAAGCACTTTGGGAGGCCAAGGTAAGAGGATTGCCTGAGACCACGGGTTCGAGACCAGCCTAGGCAACTTGGCGAGACCTCGTCTCTACAATAAATCAAAAAATTAGCTGGGCGTGGTGGCACAGGCCTGTAATTCCAGCTACTTGGAAGGCTGAGGCAGAAGGATCACCTGAGCCCAGCAGGTCGAGACTGCGGTGGCTGTAAGTGTGCGCACTGCACTCCAGCCTGGGTGACAGAGTGAGACTCCGACTCAAAAAAAAAAAAAGGAAGTTCACTCTGGCTACCATGGCTGATGGATGGCAGCCTGTGAAGGGACTGGCATAGATGTGATTGGGTAGACAGGAGGCCACCAGAGAGATCCGGACCAGAAATGGGTGTTTAGACCCCTGGACAGCAGAGGCAGTGAGGTGAGAGGATTCAGAGTAGAGTGGGACCCTCACAAGGACACTGGAGTTCAGTGTCTCCGCATGTCACTCTGCAGAGCCGCCCTTCCTTCCTGGTGCATCGTTCCTTCTTCCCACCTCCTCTGAAGATGTAGTAACCCTCCATCTGCTCCTCTGCAGTGTCTGTCAGAACCTGTCAGGAGACAGCAAGCTTCTTATTCTTAAAAATGGGATTGATGAAGAGGAAGTCTTCTCTAACTCCTGTTTTAATTTTCTGGCATGCTCTATTATGATGTTGAGAACAATCCACTACTGGGTGAGTTTGGGCTCATAGTTAACCCCAGGGGCTGCTAGTTGGGTTCATCTGAATCAGGAGAAGCTGATCCTCCAGGTAACTGGGCCCAGTCTGCAGCACGTAGTGTGTTGCTGATGGATGAGGAGATCCCAGGCTTTTTGGTGATGGGGAATCATAGCAGAGGGGCCTGTCATTTTCTAAGCAGAGGTTGACTTTCTAGCCAACAAGGTCTGTAGGTTACTAAAACTCTATTTCTATATTCCAAACCAATTCTTTTAAATGATATGGAAAAGTGCAAAGATCCTTTTTCCATATTTGTTAATTCATTCGTTTTTTTCATGTATTCATTCAACAAGCATATGATAAACTCCTGGCTCTTATTTTAATTTAATTTTTTTTGTTTTTTGAGTTGGTATATCACCTGTCGCCCAGGCTGGAATGCAGTGGCGTGCTCAAGGCCACTGTAGCCTCGACCTGCTGGACTCAGGTGATCCTTCTGCCTTGGCCTTCCAAGTAGCAGGAACTACAGGCATTTGCCATCACATCAGCTAATTTTTTTATTTACTGTAGAGATGAGGTCTCACCAAGTTGCCCAGGCTGGTCTCAGGCAATCCTCTTGCCTCCACCTCCCAAAGTGCTGGGATTATAGGCATGAGCCACCACGCCCAGCTTATTCTTTGTTATGTGTCCTTATACAAATTGCTTGACCTTCCAGAGCCTCAGCTACCTCAGCTGATAACACATATGTTTTAGGATTGCGACTTTGAAGATGTAATGAAAGAAGGGGTGAGATGTACTTTGCAAAGGGTCTGGCATAGGGAAGTTGGGGTCTTACAGATGAGGGTGGAGGATTGGTTTGGGAGGTACATACTCCATCTGTTGGTCATAGTCTTTTACAGTGTCACCCTTTCTACCCTGGCATATTCCTGGCAGAGGTTTCCTGAACTAAGGGACCTCTGGGAACCTCTGCTCCCTCTTCTATACCTGGGAGTGCCCTAACTCAGGATTCACAAGGGCTTTCAGGCAGGTCTCCATATTTGCTATTTAGTCTTTGCCTGGGTGCTTGTGGGTACCAGTCCTTTCTCCCTAGGTGCCTCTGCTTGGTCGCTAATGTTTACTAAATGTGTCCGCTTGGATGAGGCTGTTGCCCTTGACTTTCTGTTATGACTATACATCATCGCAGGTTTCACTTACGTCCCTTTGCCCCACTGAGCAAAGCAAACGAATATGGCTGCGTCGGAGTGGAGGTCCCTTGGTTTTCCCTGGAGGGCCAACAACATTGCTTTTGCAGGTGTCTTGAATCTCTGACTTGATGGTGTGTTCTGTGGGCTCCTAGTACCACAGGTTGTCCCTCTCCAAATGTTAAGTTCATGTAAGGGAGGCATGCATACCCAGGCCCTGTTGGAGATTCGCATTCGCTGTTAGCATAGTCAAGACTCTGATGAGTACTTCAGTAAAGAACATATTTACTTGTGTTTAACTTAATATTCCTGCCCACAATGTGGAAAAACCCCTCTTCATCTTATTTTGTGGAATGGACTTTAAGAATCAGAGTTAGAAGTCAGTCTAAGGCTTGAAACCCCAAGTCCAGGCCCTCAGCTGAGAACTTCAAATTGCTGGCTTTATTCCAGTACTTTTTAAAAAAATTCACATCTTTTGGGTGGGATTGGATTTTTTATCTAAGGTGTAATTTCAGAGTTTTTTTGCAATGCTCTTCACCCTCCCCCTTTCTTGAGCCAAGCCAAGGTGCTCTTGAAGATTCATGCTGGAGTTCCTACATTTATATGCTCAAACCACAGAGAGCATGATTGGCTTATAACTCCATGTTATTGCACTTTCCTTTGGTGGAATCTGGCATCTGATTTGTGACACTCCCAGATGATCATGGTTAGGATTGTAAGATTAAAATACTTTACCTCCATTGAGAGCATTAGTCTTGTACTGGCTTTGAATGATGGCACCACGGGCTGGATTCATCTCTCTGACTTGGCTGTAGTGGAAGTGCCCCAAGATGAGGAGTGGGGTGCTGATAGATTGGAAGAGGAGCTGCTGTCAAATCCACCCTAGTGTTCTGTATTTAAAAGCAAAAAAGATTGCAGCTGTGTATAAATGCGTGTGTGGCAGGTTACAAAAGGAAGAAGGGATCCTTGTTGGTGCATTGTGGGGCATGACTCTGGATCCCACTCAGCAATCCCCCCATATGCTGAGTCATGTCTGGGTGACAGTCAGTGGTGTGAGGGAGATGGAGAGGTTGAGCCAAGCTTTGTAGGACCCAAAGGTGATTCCAAGCCTCTTGGATGTGGCAGCCTTGAGCATGCGTCAGGGAGCAGGTTGTCATCAGACAAGATGACCAGTGACAAACACAGACTGGGGATACAGGTTCCCGGGATCACAGGGATCCTAGACTGGATGCCATGGGGAAGGGATCCCGCTGCAGGGCTCAAGTGTCTGGCTTGTTTATGACGCCCCTCAGCACAGTAAGTTTTTCTACTGAGAACTTGGACATCACCTTCCTGGGTTCAGATCCTACTCCTGGGACCTTATTCCTTTCCTCCTCCTCTTATTCCTGACAATGATGATGATAATAATAGGTTCTAACATTTAGTGAGCATTTACTATATGCCAGGTACTATGCTAAGTTCTTTATAGGCATGGCCTCACTAAATCCTCGCAGCAGTTCTCTGAATTAATTTTTTTGAATCCCGTTTTATAGATGAGAAAAGAGAGGCACAGGCAGGTTGGAAAACTTCTCCCCCTGGAATCTGAACCCAGGCAATCTGATTCTAGAGCCAGGCTCTGATCCTTTATGCCATGGCCTCTCTGACGGCTGCCCATGGCCTCTGTTCTGCTGCCACTTGCTGGTTGGAGGAAAAGAAAGAGGGGATTCCTACTTATCTTGTGGTTACCAACTGGGAGGCCTTACTTTCTTTAAAAGGAATCTTGAGGCTGGGCTCAGTGGCTCAGCCTATAACCCCAGCACTTTGGGAGGCCGAGGCGAGTAGATTGCCTGAACCCGCGGGTTTGAGACCAGCCAGGCAACTTGGCGAGACCTCATCTCTGCAGTAAAAATCAAAATTAGCCAGGGATGGTAGCACACTCCTATAGTTCTGGCTACTTGGAAGGCTGAGGTGGAAGGATCACCAGAGCCCAGCAGGTGGACACTGAGGTGGCCGTGAGTGTGCCACTGCATTTCAGCGCGGTGACGGAGTGAGACTCCAACTCAAAAAATTAAAAGAAATCTTTAGAGGCAAATAACATCATTTCCATTTTGTAATCAACAACGATTTACTGAGCATCGCTGTGTACTGGAGACCTACTAAAAACCTTCCCTAATTCTCCTACAGTTCTTCAAGGTGGCTAATGTAATCCCCTTTTACAGATGAGAAAACTGAGGCATCCAGAGATTAAGCTACTTAGCAAGCACATGCAGCAAAGTTGAGCTGTTTACAAAACCAAGAGGCTTTTATGAAGAAAGGATGTTGTTTCCTGAGCAGTCCCTGGCCTTAGGCCATGAAGAGAACCCATATAAAAAGATACACCCAACTGGGGGAAAGTTTCTCTCTTGAGGCCCAAGAAACTGAAAAACCATGGCCTTGGACTTTGCCTGTGAAACTTCAGAATAGTCATTTCCACCCCTGAGCTTTTGTTTGGAGCTTGAGCCAGCTTCTCCCTGTTAGCAGCATTCTTGGTTTCTATGGCACTGTTGTCGTTGGTTTCTAAACTGGCAGCTACCGGGTACCAGAGACGCCCCTTGTAGGCCACAGTGAACAGGAAAGTGACCCAGAAGGCAGCACCTGGTGTCTCCTCATTTCTGCCTTCCTGCTGCTGGCAGGACATCAGTACGAATAACTGCTGGATGAAATACTTGGTCCTTGCCTGATGCCTGGATGCCTGGTGTTACTTGACACTAGGATACAATTTGGAGTGATTTCCCTTGCCCTCAAGGCCCTTTCTTTTTTTTCACTTACCCATTAATTCTGGTTTGGCCTATAAAACAGCATCACACATTATTCATTTTAGAATTTAAAAATCAAATTTTAAGTCAATGCTCAATGGATCATAGGTACTCCTTCCTTCTGTGAGAGGTGAGCTTTCCACCACCGGTTCCATCAGTCTGAATCGCCTGTAATGGGCAGGCTTTGTTTCTCTGCTCCGCTGGGCCGTGGATGCCAAGCAAGGTTGTCTTGCTTCTGGAGAGAAGCACTGCCCCCTCGGCGTGTCTGTGCTGTGGTGTAGACTGCGCCAGCCAACCAGGCTCGGTCCTTGCAATCTGCTGCCCCAGCACTTCGCTGTGGGACTTCCCAGGGTACAGATTCCAGGGTGAAAGGGTGAAGTGAAATTGTGTTGAATGATTAAATGAATATGCATCAGAAAATGCTCAGCAAGTGCTTTGAAGCATGGAGATTATCAGCGAACTCTGCACATAGCTGTATAAGACCAAATCCATCCGGGAGGTTTTAGATCTGCTTTGGGAAACGCAGAGAAATAGCTCCGCAGGAAGAGCCCCTGCAGCCACGAGTTTGCTCCTTTGAGCGAATCAATCGGCTTTTTAAAACCCAGGCTTTAATTGGTTCTGCCCTGGGAGAGGGTTTTCAATACATCCCCCCATCTGGCAGGACTAATTGTTCTTTGCATTCAGTGACTAGATTGCTGCTCTGAGCCCAGGAAGGAGGCCTGGAAGGTGTTCATGCCTGTCAGCATCACTGCTTGTGGTTCTTTGATGATGGCGAGTCCTTTCTGATACCTGGATCTTGCAAATAACTCACAGGCTATGTCTTAAAAGTGAGTAGCTGCCACAGAGCTCCTAAAATGGCAGAGAGCTGAGGTGCCCTGGTGTGGCCAGGGCATGTGATGGAGAGTCACCTCATGTCTCTGACGTGGCTTTTGCCCTCCCTGGTGATAATGGCTCCACCTGGGCTAGGGTGACAGATGATATGGACCAGAAATGACCAGCTCTCTCTGGATGCTTGCTGTGTCTCAAATCTAGTCTCTGTGACTGCCCCTCCCTGCCTCAGTGGACACCCTGCCTCTGTCCCCTTGTTGCCCATACTTCCAGTGTCTACCAGAGACCACCTTTGGGTACTGGGCTTTCAGGGCTGGTGGGTGTGGCTGTGTCAGAATAAAAGTGCCGCTAGATTGTCTTACCTAATCTTAGAGATACCAGAGAAACCTCCACTGGCCCATGCTGGAGTCTCATTAGGGAGAACCAGGCCCAACACACCTTGATCTGGAGAGACTGCAAGTCAAAGACAGCACAAGGCTTACTGGCTGCATCTGCTGGGACAGACCTTCTGGGTAGGGCTGTCTCCCATACACAGGTCAGAGACGGTCTCATAGAAGACATGCATTTCTTGTAACTGGTCACCATCGGCCATTTGGAAACAACAGTAGCTGTCTCTATAGGTCCCTGGACTGTACCGGGATACTCCATCACTGAGCCCCCACCCATTTGTTAACTCATATAGTTTATGTTTATTGTATCAGGCATTTCTTATATGCTTTTATTATACTTGAGGCATTATGAATACACATCACATAGATATCTTATTTAATTTCTTTTTTTTTTTTTGAGTTGGAGTCTCACTCTGTTGCCCAGACTGGAGTGCAGTGGCCGCTCCCGGCCACCGCAGCCTCGACCTGCTGGGCTCCGGCGATCCTTCCGCCTCAGCCTTCCGAGTAGCTGGAATTACAGGCATGCGCTACCACGCATGATTTATTGTAGAGATGAGGTCTCGCTGCCCAGGAGGGTCTCGAACCCGCGGGCTCAGGCAATCCACTCACCTCAGCCTCCCAAAGGCACAGGATTACAGGCTGAGCCACCGAGCCCAGCTCTTATTTAATTTCTAACAGCTCTATGAGGTGAGCCATTGTCTTAGTCTGCTTTGTGCTGCTGTAATAGAATGTCTGAGACTGGATAGTTTATAGAAATGTATTGGCTCATGGCTCTGGAAGCTGGGAAGTCCAAGATCGAAGGGCCTGCATCTGGTGAGGGTCATTTACTTGCCATCCCTTGGTGGAAGGAGAGAGGGTGAGAGAAAGAGAGAGAGAGAGAGAGAGAAAGAGAGAGAGAGAGAGAGAGAGAGAGAGAGAGAGGGAGAGAGAAAGGGTGTGGTCAAACTAATTGTTTTGTAAAGGACCCACTCTCCTGACAATGAACTTGCTCCTGTGCTAACAGCATCCATCCATTCATGAGGGCAGTGTCCTCATGACTAAAACCCCTCCCATGAGGCCCCACCTCCAAACGCTGATGTATTGGGGATCAAGTTTTTGACACATGCTTTTTGAGGGACACATTCAAATTATAGCAGCCATGTTGTGAAGTAGTATAGAATAGTGGTTAGGACTCCTGAGGCAGGAGCCAGATTATTTGTGTTTAAATCCCAGCTCTGATCATCATCAGCTTGTGTTCTTGGGCAGATGGCTTAATATAAAATTTCTGTGCCTCAGTTTCCTATTTGTGAACAAGATAATAATATCTACTTCACTGGGTAGTTATAAGGAATGAGTCAGTACATATAACACATGTCAAACAGGGCCTGGCACTTGGTAAACACCTATGTAATTGTTTGCTGTTATTAATACCATCATTAGGCTGGGCGTGGTGACTCATATCTATAATCCCAGCACTTTGGGAGGACAAGGTGAGAAGATTGTCTGAGCCCATGAGTTTAAGACCAGCCTGGGCAACTTGGCAAGACCTCTGTACAATAAATCAAGAAAAATTAGCCAGGTGTGATGGTGCATGCCTATAGTTCCAGCTGCTTGGAAGGCCGAGATGGAAGGATTGCCTGAGCCCAGCAGGTTGAGGCTACAATGGCTGTGAGCGTGCTACTGCACTCCAGTCTGGGTGACAGTGAGACTCCAACTTAAAAAAATAAAATATCATCTTCATCTTACAAATGGGAAGCCTGAAACTCAGAGAAATTAAGAGCATTCTCTAAGGTCACCAATGTTTGTGTGGCAGAGCTAGCATTAAAAACAGGTCCAATGCCCAAGCTCCATCTTCTAATCTGAATGGAATTGGTCCCGTCTTCTTTCTAGGGAGAGACCTGCCACGGAGATGCCCATTTCACATGGGCTGGCATGGACAGTGACGGACGCATGTGGACATTTTCCTCTTTGAGAAAGATTCTTGCTCCACATCTCTTGCCTACACTGTTGTCTCAGTGGGAGTCAGCTGAGATGAATAGGTTTTGACTTTCTGTATTCGAATCCTCTTCCAATACGGCATCCTTGGGACCCTACCCAAGTCAAAGGTATCCCATATCTCTTACCTAAAGGTTTGCCAACAGCAAGCTATTTTCACCCAAGTGTGAAGGCCTGTGTATCTCACTCTCATAATAGTGCTCCCCCACTTATACTGTGGAGTCTGCATAAGATAGACTCTATAGCTTTTATCTCAGAGCCTGGTATATTGGAAGTATTCAGTACATTGTTAGCCACTGCAACGATTATTATTACCAAGATGGTTTCTTTTAAAGTTTGGGATGTACTTCATTTGGCCCAGATAATTCAACTCTATAGCAGTGGGCTCTAATTTTGCCTCTAATTTCTAGGGCAGAACAAGCCCTCCTTCTTACCCTTCATTACATCACCAGAGAAAGATACCACTATGGGTTAAGGGCAAGGGCATGTTTGTGCCTTAGAGACTGAATAGAGTTTTCTTACTCTTCTTTCTGGTAAGGCCTTTTATGAGTCCATGTGGGGAACTGTGTCCAGAGTTGTCTTCCACTCTTACCCTCAGAAGGTCCTCAGGTGGGTCCAGGAGAAAGAATGCTTGGATCACATGGACCAGACTAGCTTCACCATATACTTTGCTTCCAAGGGCCAGGAGTTCACCCAAGCATTGGGGAATAGATACATACATTTACAACAGTTACAGAACACTTATTGTGTGCCAGGTGATGTCCACTTGATTCTCCAAACAACCCTATCTGTTAGGAAGAATGATGGTCACACCCTAACCTCCAGAATCTGTAGATATAGTTTATTACATGGTAAGGAGAAATTAAGTTTGCCAGTCAACTGACCTTAAGTTGGAAAGATTATCCTGAATTGTCTGGGTGGGCCCAGTGCAAACAGAAGGGTCTTTACGAAAAAAAGAGGTAGGGTGGAGAGTTACAGTGATTTGATGCAAGAAGAATTCAACCCACTCTTGCTGACTTTGAAAATGGAGGAAAAGGACTATAAGTTGAGGAATGTGGAAAACTTATAGAATATGGAAAAGGAAAGAAATATGAATTCTCTAGAGACTGCAAGAAGAATATAGCCCTACAGATGCCTTGATTTCAGCCCAGGGAAACTCATTTCAGACTTTTGTCTAGAACTGTAAGATAATAAATGTGTGAGTTTGTGGTTATTTGTTACAGCAGCAAAAAGAAGCCAATACACCCTTTGCAATAGGCAGAGTTATTATTTCCTGAAGTTCAGAGAGAATACATAGCATGCACAATGTTACAGATAGCACAGCTTGGAACTGGGACCCATATCCAGCTGTTTGATTACAGAGCCTAGGCTGACCTCTGTGTTATCCTCCTCTCTTTCCCCAGTCATCACATAGATCATGACCATTTTCATCACCTCATTCTCTAGGCACTCCTTCAGGAACTTGCACTGGGGCAGGCAGTGTTCAAGGAAGTCAGGATTCTGCTCTTGGTTGTCTTTCTGGCTCTTTCCATTGGACAGGTGAGCTCAGTGGGCAGCAGAAAGGAGGACAGGGACCCAACTTACAGAGGGTGCTGGGTGTATCGGCCAGCTCTGGACATATCTGGAGTTCTTGGATGGTTCTGCCTCAGATGTTGTGTGATGGAACTTCCGAATAACAGTCTGGGCTAACTTTGCCTAGTTTGTGGAGACTTTCAAGTTCCTCTACTTGGGGAGAGAAAAATAATTTTGATTTGTAAAACAATTGAAAGGATGTATGGATGAATGTATATTTTCAATGAATCTCAAAACTTATGAACTCATTGGATGTAATTTATTTGTATTAGCATTTCCTGCTGCTAAATAATGTTGATGTAATAGAGAACTACATTTATAACAATATTGTGAGGACAGCCTTTCACAGGAGAAAGGATGTGGAATGGTTCAAGCAGGTGGAGAGTGAGTGGGGAAGAGTCAGAGCACTTACTGAGCACTTACTGTGAGAATAGCTTAGGACTGTAAAGGAAAAGAAGATTGAAGAAAAATGGAAATAATGAGGTTGCATGAGCTGGGATGAGTTAGACAGGTGTGAAGAAGGACAAGAGCTGCCAGCGAGCTGTCCGAAGCAGTGCTGTCCAGCCCAGCGGCCACATGTGGCTATGGAGTCCTTGAAATGTGGCCAGTTGAAATTGACATGTGTTTTCAGTGTGAAATGTACACCCAATTTGACAACTTCAAATGAAACAATAATGTTGGATACCTCCTAGTCATTTTTATGTTGATTATATATTGAAGTGGTAGTATTTTAGATATGCTTATTTAAGTAAAATATAATATTAAACTTAATTTTGCCTTTCTCTTTTTACAATTTTTTATGTGACTGCTAGACAATTTAAAATCACACATGTGGCTTGCATTCTATTCCTGTTGGCTAGTGCTGGTCTGAAGGGTTGCAGTGGCACCAGTGGTGTCATGGAACAGGGAGGCCACTGAGCCTCATTGTAAAGGAAGATCTTTTAACAATTGGCCACGCTCAAAAGAGAGAGGAAGTGAGCTCCCCATCACCAGAAGCGGGTAGGCAGAAATAGAGGCCAAAGCCCTCTTCTCAGGGTCTTTGTGGGGATTGCAGTTTTGAGAATGATCTGGACCAGGTCACCAATCAGAGTTCTTCTGAAGTTTAGAGGACCATAAGTGCATGAATGGTTTTTTGCATACTAAGTACATTTTTTTCCATTTTATTATTGCCAACATTTTGTATTTTCTCAGTTCTTCTCGCTGTCCTTAGGAAAATGCAGAAGTATTTCTTCAGAAGTCTGGACTGGGGAAATGCCTTGATTCAAGGAAGCACACAGCACCTTGATGCTCCTTTGGCCTTGGTGGCTCCTTTGATGCCAAGGCCAGGCCAAGTCCCTCAGTGCACAGGCAGAAACTGTGCACCCCAGAAGGACACCCTGCCCCAGGACAGCTGTTAGTCACAGATGAGCTCCTACAGCAGAACTTGGGGGCTCCACCCCCAGGAGTCTGTCTTCCTGTCATTCTGTGACCCAGGGCACCTGCAGGCTTCTGCACCTCCATTGCCTGCAACATGCGGCAGGAGGGCTGGAACCAGAGGCCTGGAGGGCTCTGTATGTTATCCCTGCACAGCCCAAGAGGTTTTTGACTTTTACTGAGCCAGTGATCAGCGTAAACTACTCCTGGCAGCAAAAAGACATGTGAAACCCTGTAGAGAAGAAATGTTTTTGGGCTGTGGAGCAGAACCTATCTGCATGATGTCCTAATTATAAGATGGACTAACACATACTCCCTGTGTGCATCCAACTGCACACCCTTGGAAGGGAGATGCTGGCATTTCTCTATAAACAGGCTACTGTGTTGGCTTTCTGCTAATGCAGACTGGCTCTGCCCTGGATATAACCATGGAGGCACCAGGCCTACCTATGACCCATCTACCTGAGCCAGGCTGACAGGACACTCACCTGTCCTCCTAGTGCAGAGACTGTGAACAGCTCCTGTGTTCCTGGGTAGCAGGAGCTGTGTGAGCACTTAATATACACTCCCTCATTTGATCTTCATGGCTACTTTGTGGGCATATATTATTATTCCCATTTTATGAACAAGGAAGTGAGGCCTCCAGAGGTTGAGAGGCCACATCATTGGCAAGCTTTAGGGCAAGGCCATAAAGACAGGTTCATCTGACTCCAGTGACCAAATGACTAACTTCCATAATCTACTGTCTCAGGGGTTAGCACAACCAAAGAGGTCAGAGCCTGTGGGGTTTCCAGCTGGAGACAGAGGTAGTAAGGAGAGAGGGAATGGAAGGAAGAGAGTGTAGGGAAAAGTGACATGCTCACTCATTCATTCACTTACTCATTCATTCCTACTGTTTGATTCTGAGCCTTTGGTAGGAGGTCAGAAACTGAAATGAGTAAGACCAGCTCCTGTCCAGAGAATCTGGTGAAGTAACAGACAGTTGTGCTCAGTGGAACTGCAGGCAACCTGCACAACCTCTATGGGGTACAGACTAGAAAACAGTGAGTTCTTCAGCAGGGAGTGGGGTGCAGTGTGCACCGAGTAGAGGCATTCAACTTGGTCTTGAGGGTGAATCAGACATGCAGGGTTGAAGTAGCATAAAAGCAGAGGCCCAGAAGTTGGGGGCACATTGGCTTATTGTGAGAGGGGTGGGTGATTCTGATTATTCCTAGGGAGGCAGGTGGTGACTGAGGAGACCACTGGGCGAGGCCTTGACCATTGTCCCAGGTCATGTGAGGGGTGTGGCAGGACCATTCCTTCCTTCCCTTTCTCACTCAGCTCTTATTCAGCTTTTTATTTATGTGCATCAGCTACTTTTAACACATGGGTGTCTTGGCTGGGCTAGGGGAGAACTCATCAGCTTAGACAAAGCTGTCCCAGGACTGGTCTTTCCCACTCAGATTTGCTTTGGATTTGAGGGTCCTGGTAGCAGAGCACAGTTCAGCTCTCTGAAGCCAAAACCCACGCTAGAATGGAGAGAAAAGGCAGGGCCTCCCGTTGGCTGTCAGACCTGTCTTCATGGAGGAAGTGAAGATTTATTGAGTGTTAAATGTCAGTATCGATGTAATAAAGATAGTACACTATAAGTAATAAGCACTTTCCAGGTGAGGAACCATTTTTAATAAGTTGTCAACCTGTCTAGTACTATGAATTATTTTTTTTAAAAAAAGAGGAAGAAAAATGAAGAAAACCCATTTAGAGTGCATTTAACTTTCAGACCGACTCCACAGCTCTGCCCCTTCTTGACAGAAGCATGATGCCCTGTGGGACCCGAAGACCTCAGAACTGGTACACCCCCTCATCTCATAAAAATCCTCAATATCCACCCCTCATCTCATAAAAATCCTCAATATTTCCCTTTCTATGATGAAGCTAGTCTCAAAGAGGTATGACTCTCTGACCTTCTGAGGGCCTTGGGACAGGCAGAAAAGTTTCAGGAAATACATACAGAGAAGAGGAGGGAAGAAGGACAGGAGGTACAAAATACCTATGACGGTGCCACGTATCTGGCAAGTATGGCCCAGGTGTCAGTGGGCCTGCTTGTCCCTCAAAGAGCTGTACATCTGAAATAAGCTAAATTAGTTAATAAAATCAAATTGCTAGCAAAGTAATAATATTAACCAGCTTACTCCATTTTGTTTAAAACTTTCATCTTAGTTACCTGCCTTACCTAAGAATCAATGCCGACGTGTGATTACAGCAACGTTCCCATGACCACAGACCCCCAGCTTTGTCTCCTTTGGGCAGGTTATGCTGACCATTGCCTGCTGACCATTACAGAACTCCTTTGCCATGGCTTCCATGTAATCGTATGCTTTGTTAACTGAAATCAAATGTTACGCTTTGACATTTTCATAGTTTGTTCTTATTTTCTGTTAGTGACCTAACCAAGGTAACTCCATTGTATAATGATTCTTCTTCCTTGTCTTTATGTAGCTACCTTAAACTATGTCTTAATGGCAGAACTCCAGGAACTTTCTGAGCACTGGCTATACCTAGGAAATTAATCAAACCTCCATAACAATCAAAAGTTCCCATTTTGGTTGCCAAGTTGTTAGTTAATAGTTGCTATGGTCACTAAGTTGCTACGTAGCCAATGCTGCAAATTTACCTATAAAAGCTTGTCACAAACTGCACCAATTTGCCAAGAGTTTTTCTGGCGTTGCCTACTCTTGACCCGCGCATTTAATAAATTCATAATTAATTAAACTCAACTTGCTGGCATAACTTCTTCTCGCTTACTCGGTCATAATACATCATTGTGGAGAATCCCACAGCTCCTTTGTGTGCAGAGTCCTCCTTGCAGACTCTTGCTCACTCTCAGGGACTCAAGGCTGCTTCTGCCTCCTGGGTGCCCATCTTTCCATAGACCTTCTCTGTGATGCGCTGACTGTGCTGATAGTCCTTAAGTTCCACAGAGAGAATTCATCCACACAAAGGGTCCAGGTACATAGTAGACCTCCCTGAAGAGGACTCTTAGTGAGGAACTGTAATGGGCCCCAGAAGCCTCTTTGTGCTTAAAGCATCTGCCCATCTGCTGGCCACTTTATCTTCTGAAGTTTTCCTACCCTGAAGTCTATGTCAGGCCTGAGTCAACTTGTTGTCTTCCCTTTTTTTTTTTTTTTGTCAGGGGCAAGCTCCCAGTTCTTTGCCCTGGCCCATGGAGGCCAACTCCTCCCGCTTCTGCTACTATCTGGGCCATCCTTGGTGCCCTGGTCCTGGGGCGTGTGTGTGTGTGTGTGTGTGTGTGTGTGTGTGTGTGTGTGTGTGTGTGTGTGTATGCTCACCTGCTACCCAGCACTCACCAAATTGGTCTTGCACATACTTCTCTCCCTAAGAGAAATTCTGCTGCCTGGCTGTTGTGATAGTATGAAATATATATTTGGTTTTGTTCCCATTTCCTGGTAAAAAAAAAAAAACTCCTAAAACCCTTGGAATCTCCTGAGTGATGAGTGTCTTCTGTATGCTAATAAGATGACAGGTGGCTGGGGGCCCCTGGACAGCTTCAGGATGGGGATGGTTACCAGAAAGCTCAAGGCAGGATTAGAGGGATGAGACTTTCAACCTCATGTCCCAACCTCCGGGCTAGGGGTCGGGGGGCTGAAGGTTAAGTAGATCACCAATCTGCAATGACTTAATCAATTGTGCCTATGTAATGAAGCCTTTGCAAAATGCCAAAAGTGCTAGGGGGCCGTGGCTCACATCTGTAATCCCAGCAATTTGGGAGGCAGAGGTGAGAGGATTGTCTGAGCCCAGGGCTTCAAGACCAGCCTAGGCAATTTAGCAAGATCTCGTCTCTACAATAAATCATAGCAGTTATCTGGCTATGGTGGTGCATGTCTGTGATTCCAGCTCCTTGGAAGGCTGAAGTGGAAGGATTGCCTGAGCCCAACAAGTAGAGGCTGTGGTGGCCATGAGCATGCCACTGCACTCCAGCCTGGGTGACAGAGTGAGACTCTGACTCAATAAATAAATAAATAAATAAATATTCCAAAAAGAAGGGGTTCAGGAAACTTCTGGATAAACTGACCACATGTAGGTTCCTGCAGGGTGGCGTACCCAGGTGGGGGTTGGGAGGCTGGGTAGATAAAGGAAGTTCTGTGCCCCTACCTGTATGGCTTGCCTTGTGCATCTGTTTTGACTGGTTCATATCTGTATGCTCTATAATTCTTTATAATAAACTGTAGATGTAAGTAGTTTGCTTCCCTGAGTTCTGTGAACTGCTCTAACAAATTAATCAAACCAGACAAGGGAGTTGTGGGCATCCTGGTTTATAGCCGGTAGGTCAGAAGTACTAGTGACCACCTACTGCTTGTGACTGGCATCAGAAGTGGGGGGCAGTCTTGTGGGACTGAGCCCTCAACCTGTGGGATCTGAGGCTGTCTCTGGATAGATAGTATCAGAATTGAATTAAATTAGAGGACACCAGCTGGTGTCTGCTGGAGGATGGATTGCAGAAGTGTGTGCTGAGTGATATGTGAGAATAGGAAAACATCCCCCTGTATATCATTAACCATTAACCTAATAAACATGTGTTATCCCTGTGTTATTTTCTGTCAGGCTAACTTGAGATTGACATGCTGATCACATTTCCCTGATGAGGAAACTGAGGTTTGGAAATGTTGAGGGACTTGCCTGACATCTTATAGAGCTCTGGGTCCAGAGCAGAATGAGAATTCAGTCTGGGCTTTGTGAACGCTGAAGCACAGACACTCCCAGCTGCAACCACGGGTACCTCCACCTTCAGTCTCAGTGCACTGATGTACAGACTCCACTCCCAGAGGCCCCTGCAGAGCTGTTCAGTCTCTCCCCACCCCCCTCAGGCCTGATCCCAGCTCCTACCCTCCCTTTTGGCAGGTCTGCTGAGGTCCCCCATACCTCACACTCTGTCCTTCTAATCCCTGGGATTCTCATTCTTATAAGCCTGTGACTTTCTGCATGCTCCATCTCGTGTCCATCCCATCATTTGAAGGCAGTCCAGAGACCTTTGGGTGCATGATCGACATCTCACCTGGCTATTTTTGAAATGAAGCAAATTGCTCAGAATTGACTTGGGTGGGTCTCCAGTGGTCGGCAGAAGGCCTGTTGCATTTTGTAAGAGCTCTGCCTTAGAGACAGTCTCTGATGGACATCCTAACTCTAGCACTCAGCGCTCTGTGACTTTGGACAATCTTTTCTTTTTTCTTTTAACTGCTCAGAGCGTCTGGTGCCTTATTTGTAAAATGCAGATAATAATAGTTGACTGGTTGAGCTCTTGACAAGATTAATGAGAAATGTGTGCAGAGTCTCTGGCACAGAGTACGTGCTGTTTCCTCGGGTGAAGGAGGAGTCACGTTGGACCCATCCTATCCCACGATGGCACTGTGTGCTGGGCTTTCGTTTAAATTCTCATCTGCCCACACATGGCTCACGGCATCTCTTTTAGAGTTACATTAATCAGCCTTCCAAAAACACACAGGAAGTAGCCTAAATACCATCTTACCCACAGATATTGAACTCATTATTTATTGAAGAAATGTCGGTGCATCCTGAAGGCTCAGCCCTGCTGCTACCTACCCTCCTGCGTCTCATCAGTGTCACTGAGGGCTGGCTTTGGTGCCTTCTGCCCTTCGGGGTCTTGCCTCAGTCGGGAGAGGAAAAGTGTGTGAATTTCCGAAATGCCTTGCAGGGTTGCTGGGCTGACCTTTCCTGTGCCTTCTGCGGGCCCCAAATTCCAGAAGCTCCGTGGGACAGGCCAGGAGCAGGCTAGGCCCCGGGTGGGGGCACATTTTCAGATCCATCTGCCATTGGCTCCCCCAGAATAAATGGGCTTTCACCCTCAGAAGTCCAGGGGACAGTCTTTCCTCTTCAAAAGTTGTTTTATGTGTCATGCTAGCAGTCGTTTATATGAAGGTGACCACACGGCCCCCAGTGTGATGGGAGGACATCAGAACTACAGGGTCGGATGATGACTATGCCAAGATTAAGGACAGAGTGCTAAGGGGGACCAGAGGAGGGCTTCTTACAGCCCAGGGGGTCAGGGAAGCTTCCCAGAGGCAAGCTCTAGAGCCCAATTTTGGTAGGCTAAGGAAGGAGCTGGGATAAGGAGGGTAGTCCAGGCAAAGAGTAGATGCAAGGAGGCCTGGCCTTCCCTCCTAGGCACTGCAGCGGGCATCAGGTTGGACCAATGGGCAGTAGCCAAGATTTCAGACTGGCAAACCCCTAAGCTTCCTATGGTTTAAAGAAGAGAACTCTAGCAAGTGGAGCGAGTGAGGGCAAAAACTGTACTTCTCAGACTTTAATGTACATATGAATCAGTTGGGGATATGTTAAAACACAGATTATGATGACATAGGTCCTGGCTGGGGCCCAAGAGTCTGCACTTCTGACAAACTCTCATGGTGCTTGTCCATGGACTACACTTTGCCTAGCAAGGGTGAGACTTGTAGCAGGCAGGACAAGGCCCTGTGTGTCTTGGTGGGCTTATTCTTCATGCCCATGTGAATGGAATTTGGCTTCAGCTCATTCCATCTGGTTGCTGAAGACCTGATGTTTTGGTCAATGCACAAGCTCGTTGCCTAAGTGCCTGGGACACTGGTTTGTTTTTTTCCTCTTGGTAACAACATTTGCACTCAGTAGTCATGTTTCTGAATTCCCACCGGGACAGGAGGGACCTTCAAGAGGAAAAGAGACTGCCTTGTCTATGGGAATCCAAGCTGGTGTGACTGTCCCCATGGTTCCTGTATGACCCTAAAGGGCTGGGTCTTGCCTCTGGGGGAGTCCCCCCTCCCCCTCAGTGAGCCCAGGATGGCCCCCCCACCTGTTCTCTGTGCATTTTCCCTCATTGTAGTACAGTTTAAGCAGACCATCTGCCCCCAGGCCTCTTGCCCCCTCACCTGCTATCTCCTGGGCTGTGGGTCAAGATGGAGGGCTTTAATCACCAGATCCCTGGGAGCTGGGTGAGGAGCACAGCTCCAGAGCAGACTGAATGCCCAGCACGGGGGGGGGACGTGTCAGGCCCCTGGTTCTCCAGCACACGGGCTGCATGTGTGTTTCTCAGCAGCCAGCCTGGAGCTGAATGTTCTTTCTCTCCCTGCATTCTCCATACTAAAGGCAGCAGTGGGAGTTGGTTCCTTTCAGTACAGTCCAGGAACTGAGCATTGAGCCCCTGCTGTGGGTCTGGACCAGGAGGAGACAAGGGTCCTTCTCCTCAGGAGTCCCACAGCCCAGTAGGGAAAACAGACAAGGACGCTGGCAATTAGAATTCCTCGTAGACAGAGGGATGTAGAGGGGGCGTGGAGAACTAGATGAGGGTGATTAGTTCTCTGGAATGGGGTGGATAATTGAAGGAAATGTGTTTAAGCTTTGAAGAATCCCCTCACTCAACCATACTTAAGGGACATGACAGTGAGTGGTGCCCTGGGATGCAGCTGTGATGGCACAGACAAGGTCTGTGCCTCCTGAAGGACCAGGTAGGGTGGCAGGATCAAGAACGGCCTCTGCAAATGCCATGAGCACCTTGTCGATATGTCCTCGCCCTGCCCCTCAGTGCACACAGCTCCACCTGCCAACCACAAGCACTTACATTTCTTTGCCTGGGCGTTTTCTCTTCCTAAAGTGTCCTCTATGCTTTGTGGGCCAGAGCGTTAGAGAATTAGCAGCCCTGTCCTCCACAACAGCCTTCAAACCACGACTGCCAGGAGATGATGGATAAATACCCCAGTTCCCCCGCCCCTTGAGGTGATAGTTCTGAGGCATGCACTCCACACTGGATTTCCCCAGCAGGACTTAGCCCTAATCACCCTCCATGCTGGCTGCATAAAGCACCCTTTACTTGCTGCCTTCCCTTCCTTGTCTCTTGTTTCTCCCTTCCTAAGTTTTCTTCACCTCTTACTTGCACTCAGATGCTTGTCCAGGTTTTCTGCTTCTGGGGGAAACCTGAACTAAGACTGTGGAGAAGGAGAGAGCCATGTTTTGGAAAGGGGCAATGTTTGGAGCAAAAGCACGGAGCGGGAAGCACGGGGCATGTGCTGTAGCCAGGGTGAGAAGTAACTGCCTGTCTCGTGGGAACTTGGGGAAGAGGTGCCTGATGGGTGAGGAGCTGCTTGGGTGGCTCAACTGCTTTCTTGGTCCTGAGTTCTCCTGCCAAGATCCCATCAGATATTCCTCTGGAAGCAGGTGAGCAAATTCCACTGGATCAGAAGGTCAGCGTTGAGGGACTTGGAGGAGATTAGGGATGATGGCATTTCCCAAAGCAAGTTCTGGAGCACATCAGCGTGGGATGAGCCCACAGAGGAGGCCTCCTTAGTCACATGAGTTTGCCCAGAACTGCGATTTGTGTCACTCTTGGAGGTTCCCAGAGCATGTCAGAGGCCTAAGAAGTCCTGGGTCAGGGATCTTTTTCACTTAACCAGGATTAACTAGCATTTTTCCTAGTTGTTTGACCACGGAAGTTTCTATCTCATGGCACATAATTGCTCTGCACAGCACTAGGATTCTGTGGAGCACACTGTAGGAAGTGCTGATATAGGTTTGGAGGGTCCGGGAAGACAGGAGGGCTGAAGCCAGCCTACCAATGTCACTCTGAGGTCAGTGAGCCCCCGTGGGACTGCACCACGGTGCTCCAGAATCAGATCACAGAGTGGAGCTGGGACCAGGTGGAAGCCAGAGACTATTCAGAGCCTCTCTCTGCCAAAGACTAGAGGCAGAATGTCTGATAAATTCATGGTGTGCTTCATAGAAAGTTGCAGCTCAGAAGACAGCATGAGCGATAAGAGAAACCACTATCTGGAACTAATTCAGGCCATTCCACCAAAGGAAGATGGGCAGACAGCTAAGAATGAACAGGCAAGGGCATTCTGGCTGCTAGCAGACGGGTAGACTTGAACCTAGATTGAGATGAGCAAAAAGAAAAAAAAAGACTGAGGATGGAGGAAGGGAGGGGGAGACAGAGACAGGAGAAAGAGGGGAGAGAGGGAGGGAGGAAAGAGAGGGAAAGGGAGAGAGAGGGAGAAAGAGAGAGAGAGGAGAGAGAGGGAGAAGGAGAGGGAGGAAGGAGAGAAGAGAGAGGGAGGGAGAGAGAGAAAAGAAAGGGAGAAAGAAGGAAAGGGAGAGGGAAGAGAGGGTCAGAGAGAGAAAGGCAGGAGAGAGGGATGGGGGAGAGGAAAGGGGGTAGAGAGAGAGGGAGGGAGAGAGAGAAGAGAGAGAGAGAGAGAGAGAGAGAGAGAACGTGTGTCAAGAGGCAGATTCTCCTGTATCCCATCTCTTCTCCAGCCTCCTGGTAGGGCTGAGAGTGGCAGCTTGGGTCCCCATCCTCATCCTCTTTTCTTTCCCATCACTCCTGGATCTGGGGGCAGAGCATCTAGGTACCTCATCTATCCACAGTGCAACTTAAGTTTAGAAACATTGATAAGAGCACAGCTGCTTTAAGTGAGTTCCTGGCCTGGATTCTACTAGATGAAACTTCCAGAGGATGGGTTTACAGAAGAAAACATTTGTTGATTGAGCACAGGCTTCAGGGTGTGGGGGAAAGTGAGACTGGGGCTCAATGACCTGCCTTTCACATAGAGGCAGAGGTCAGTTTTGCCAACTGTAGGTTAGTGAGTTTGATGTCATCCTTGGCAAACCACTAGAGTGAATCATAATTTTTCAAATGAGTTTTGAATTGTATTGAAATAATCCCTCACATAGTTAAAAACCTCAGATAGTACCTACAATAAAATAATTCTCTGCTTGACCAGTTATCTTCTCAGCCCTGACCCAGGAAGAAGCTCTGTTTAACCCTTTAGCTGGCTCATCTCACATTTGCTACCATATTTCTAAATAATATACTTGTACCACTGTTTCCTGATTTGATAGTATTAGGTGTTATGTATCGATTTCTTATTATAGTAGATGAGGATTTAGCTGTCTTATACGCTTCACCTCCTCAAAACCTACAAAGGAGGACCCCAAAATCTGAAATGTATTTATAAAAAATTGTGTATTTATTCTTACACGTTTACACTTCAGTCACCTTCAAAGTACTCTGTTTGATCCATCACACCTATCAAGATACTTTTGATGAGTTTTTGAACTCACCAATTTTGATGCTTTCCAGTTAGTGCTTCTGCTTTCTTTTTGTTTCACCTCTTCCACATTGGCAAAATGTTTCTCTCGGAGGGCTTTTTTTCATCTGGGGAAACAAAAAAAGTCACTTGGTTGAATAGGGAGGGTAGGGCATGGGGGTCAGGCTGTTTTTCGTCAAAAACTACTGAACACTCAGTGCAGTGTGGGCAGGTGTGTTGTCATGGTGGAAGAACCAGTCACCTGTTTGTCACAACTAGAGACATTTCTTCCTCAATGCAGCCTCGCACAACAACAGTAGCTGGTATACTGATGCTCAGGGGTACCTAGGACACTTGCCCAGCATGAGAAACCTGTACTACAAGGGGCCTGCCTGCCAAAAAGTTAATTCCAGTGTTTTTGGCTCCCCCCAATGCACCTCCTCTCCCCCAGTCCTCACACTTTGGACTACCTAAAACAATAGGTAGAGTTTGCATTATATACTGTGAAAATATTGTTCACCATTAAAGAGACTTCCATGATGTGAAACTCATGTTTTCCCTGGTTGAATCAGCGTCCAGTTAAGAAAACATAAATCATGAAGCATTTTAAGCAGGAGGGAATTAATTTAAGGAATTGGTTGCACTGGTAATGGAAGAACTGGGAGGCCAAGCAAAACAAGGGAAGTTGAGGTAATCAGAAGTTAGCAGCAGCAGGAAGCAGCTACCATGCCTGAGAATGGAAAGCCAAAGGCGTGGGCAGTTTTTCCAGAGTCCAAGAGACGGGGTCACCTGGCAGAAGCTGGAACCAAGGTGGTCCTTGCTGGGAGGAGTCAAAGCCACGAGGAGGTGCTGCCTCTGTGGGAGATGCCGTGTGAGGCAGAAAGCAAGGGCAGAAATTCCGTGGCTTCTCCCCTCCTCCAGCCTGCCAAGGGATTCAGTGCCTCCACTGACCACATTCAGATAGAAGTCACCTGAGAACAGCAGCCTGGGAGTTCAGCCCTCGGCCCACTTTACCTCCCACGACACAGAACAGGTCTCAGAAGAGAAAGGCAGGGCGATGAAGACAAACAGGCAAGCTGCAGACACATTCATGTTAATATTTGCCTTTCTATAAAGAAGATTCAATAAGCATTTAGCACTGATTTCTTTTTCTTTGTGCCCTATCAAATCTGTTTTACACCTTTGATATTACTTTCCAGTGTTTGACTATATCATATCATCTGCCCATTTCATATGGTTCACTCTGTTTTGTCTGGACTGTCTGCTCCAGGCCTGCCTCAGTGTGGCCATTTGAGGTGCAAGGATGCTTCATCTCTGGGGGTCCCTCTCATCCTCACTCCTGGGCTGAATCCTCCGAGTTAACTCCATGTCTTTCTTTTCTTGGTTCACTCCCTTTTTATAGGAACATATCCTCCAGTAGCTGTCCAAGAAAGAGTTCATGGGAAATAAATATTTTACCTTTGCATGTCTGAAGATGTCTCTGTTTTTATTATTTTGAGTCAGGATCTCACTTGGTCATCCAGGCTGGAGGGCAGTGGCACGGTCACAGCTCACTGCAGTCTTGACTTCCTGGGCTCAGGCGATCCACCTGCCTCAGCCTCCCGAGTAGCTGGGGCAACAGGTGTGCCACCATGCCTGGCTAATTTTTTTTTTATTTTCTGTAGAGACAAGGTCTCACTACATTGCCCAGGCTGGTCTCGAACTCCTGAGCTCAAGTGATCCTCTTGCCTCGGTCTCACAGAGTGCTGGGATTGCAGATGAGAACCCCTGCGCCTGGCCAGAAGATGTCTTTATTCTGCACTTACATTTGATTGACAAGTTAGCTGGCTTTAGAACTCTAGGTTGAAAGCAAGTTTTTGCCGGAATTTTGAAGGTGCTGATTCATTATCACCTACCTCCCAGTGTTGCTTTTGTGATCTAATACCGCTCAAGTTTTTGCCCCTTTATAAATGGCCTTTTTTTTCTCTTTGAAAGTTCTTAGAATCTTTCTTCTATCCTCAAATTATCTTTGCAAATCTAGACAAACAACCCCAAATGTAGATTTGTTTTGCCAAGAGCATAAACCACTCCCTCCACAATCAGGAAAAATCTCAGGACCCAGTGGATTTGCAGTTTTTGAACTTAGGTAAAGCATAATGTCCCAAAGGAATCAGTTCCTAATTGTAGGACTCTCTGGCAAAATTAGCCAGGGATGATCAAATAAAGCCTCTCCTTGCTGCTCTGACTCCATGTATCCGGTGCTTTGAATAAACAAGACTCCTGGGGTGTAATTATAGAAGCATCTTTATCTATGTTATCCTTTTCCTTTTAAATGTGCTCAACAGGAGTAAGTCTTCCCCTGCTGCGGGGTAAAATTCAGACAGGACTGGAGCTTTCTTTTTCATTAATGGCAAGAATAAGTCCTATGATTAATTTAAACCAAAGCATAACCTTCAGGAGGTCCAGTGCTATATAATCAACAAGACTTAAACTTGACTTGATATTAAGGGACAAGGGGTCCTGCCTTCCTCTCCTTGCTCTCCCTCCCCTATTTGCCAGCTGTGATCTCCCACCATTCTAGAAGGAGGAGGAGGAAAGGTATGGAGGGCAGGAGGCTTCTTACCTAACGAATACTGTCCTAAAGTGCTGTTGTGCCCGCAGGACCCGGCAGACATTCAAGCTGACTCTTCCACTATAATTACAGGAGTTCCCTAGAGATGCCTCTGTGGTTCCAGCTCCTGCGGTGCCCCCTACAGTGGCTTATCAAGGGAATTCTTGCCCTGGCAGGCTGCCTTCTTGTGCAGGATGCCTATTAAAATGACTGCAGTCTGACATTCCCTCTGTAGGTTCTGGGTTCGGACACCTGTGTCCTGCCATGGGAAGGGGTTTCAGTGATTTTTTTAGCTTTCCCTGCCATGAGTCAGGGACATACTCCTGTATCTTCCACATCAGGGAACACGTGTCAACTCTGTAGTTGGTTCCCTTGAAGCCTCTCCCACTAAGCTTAGGTGGGAAGTAGGTCAGTCATCCAGCCTTTCCCTCAGGGATGGGCAGACCCTAACTCAGAAATCCTCATCACAACTTCTTTTAATTTTTAACAACCCATTCCTTTAGCCCCTCAATCTAGGTGAACCGCTAATCAATTTTGTCACCTACTTTGAAGTTTCCTGCACTGATTTGTCTGAGAACTCACTTGGGCATCTGGCATCCATCACATCTCGGTGCCTTTATCTTGTGATATAGGCATCTCCAAGAACCTGCCTCCTCCTTACATTGTTATGCCAATGTTGCTACAAAATCACCATCTCATATCTAAGCTCCTCTGGAGCTCCTGAAAAGAAGCAATGGGGGCTGGAAATTGAGCTCCTTCAGAAAGGAGTTTCCTGAGAAAAGGACATTCCAATTAGTGAGCTGATCGCTCAGCCTTGTCCCCAGAGCTGTCGATAGTGGAGCAATGGTGCTGGGCAATGCTTTACAAGCCAATAAAGGAAGCACCTCCAGAGTCAAAGGAAACTTGCTTTATTTGCTTATTTATTGCCTTTAATTTTATAGACAGTAGGAGGAATTTCTCCCTTCTGAAAGTGCCCAACTAGCTTAAGTCACCCGAGGAACCACACACATTCCCTGGCTCTGAGTATTCTTGAATAACCACAGGAGGAAAAAAAAAAGGAGAACAGATCTCTCTCTCTCTCTTTCTCTCTCTCTCATACACACACACACACACACACACACACACACACACACACACACACACACACTCTCCCCTTCCTGGTCTGAATGGTTCTAGACCCTAATAAATCAACTATTGCAAGGGTAAGGTCTGGAATCCCGGGGAGGGGGGCATGATTAGAAGGGCATCCCCCTAGTCCCTTGACATGACTATAAGCGGTCACTTCTCTATGCTGTTATTAACATTTGGATGACTCCCAATGCCATTGTCACTCACAAGAACCTTGACACTGAGCTGGAGTTATCAGCTAGTTTGGGGAAAGACTGAACTTGTTGATTTGTGATTTTCAGGGACCTGGCTGGCAGATATGAAAGGAAAATATGATTCCTGAACAATTCTGTTAAGAGGTTGCATCCTTCAGGGAACCAGAAGGGAAGGCTGAACAGAGGAGGGCAACTTCATGTTTGCCAAGTCCATATTTCTGTCATCATGAGCCATCTCCCCTTACAGGCAGAGAAACCTTGGCTTAAAGAAGGGGATGGGTCATAAAAACCTTGGCTTCCCCACTCTGCTCCTCCTGGATATGGTGCCTGTTGTTTCCTCCTGTGTAGACAGGGGAGGAAAAGATGGATCAAGATACCTGAGCAGCAGCTCGATGAAGGTAGACTTGGACTGTGTAAATCCGGGTGACCCCAGGGACTCATTTCACTGGCAGCTTCCTGTAGAAACACTGTTGGGGCTGGGATTCAAGGGGCATTTTCCCAGGTTTCTAATGTCGCCCTACCCAAGGCTGGGCATCTTCTGAGAATACAATAAATGGATGTTAGGTGGGTACAAAGACTGTGCGCATGGCCCCTCAGGATTGGCTGGAGGCATTGTTAAGCACCTTAAGCTCTCAGCATTATGAAGTGAGCGAAAGCAACAGGATCTGGCAGCTTCTGCTCAAGTTTTGAAGATTTCATCTTAAAGTACGTTTCTGGATTTTAACATTCATGATGACTCAAAGGAACAAAACTCCATTGGGGTCTCGGGAGCCACAGTTCTAAACTCTTAGGACGTCAGGAGCCATGCTCTTAGTTTCTCACCCTGCTGTTTTAATGAGATTAATGATTATTTTTCCACTGAGCACCTACCCATGATATTCATAAAAAAGTGAAATAAACGACTCACATAGAGATTTGGAAGGATATTGCTGTGGAAAGTGGATGTTAACAGCCTCTAGAAATATGATAATTATCAGCTATTTGAGATGCAGTGACTGTAATATGATAACAAGATGTATTATGCAGGTAGAAAGCACTGAGAGGAGTGACACAAAGTTGAATTATAAGAGGAAGAAAAAAAGGGAGAGATTCTGTTTAGTTATTCGCTTTGTTGTGATAAAATGGAAACTGGGAGAAAGTTGAAATCTACATGTTGAAATTTACATGGTATTCAGTAGCTTTTCTCTGTGAAGTGACCGATATTTTCCCCTAAGTGGTTCTCACTGTGTGCTGGGCAGGAGGCCTGGGTGTGGCAAAGGAGATCATCAACCTTGGGGACATTATGCTCATGTAGGTGCCCGATTTTGTATTGAGATCCCAATTCTGGGAAAAGGCAGGCCAGGGCATTTTAGACAGGTGTGGAGTAAATACTTTATCTGTGTCCTCTAATATAGTTTCTAAAATGTATGCACATATATGACATGTCATCTATGGTGAATGTGAGACTTGAAGCCTCACTTGTCCTCCAGTCTCTCTTTCCATGACTGGCAGTCGCACGGTCCTAGAGCCATTGTTGATACAGTAAGGGATACATCCTTGGGTTTCATGTTTCCTGATCTTCAATGCTTGTTGAATGAATGAATCCACTTTTGCTTAACTTTAAAGGCCAGCATTTAAGATGTACCTTAAATATTTTTCTCCATCTCTAATACTGCTAACCTTACCCAAGCCACTTCTTTCCTGGGCTGCTCAATAGTTCCTAACTGGCCTTCACCCATGCATTCTTCCATCAGAATGAACTTGCAGTTATGTAAATTAGGTCTCATTGCTCCTTTGCTTCAAACCCTTCCAAGTTTTCCCATTGTTGTTAGAACAAGATGCCCACTCCTCACCAAGGCTCAAGGGTCCAGCATGACCGTTCCCCGACCTTCTAACCCATCCTGACTACTCTCTCAGCCAATCACACACTGGTCTTCCTTTTGGTTCTTTGAGCCCGTTGAGTTCTTTCTAGCCACGAGGCTCCTATCCTTGCTGTCTCCTTCACTCATTTTCATCTTTCAGATGCCAGCTTAAAAGTGTCTTTAGGATATCCTGTGCTGACCACTTTATCTAAAGCTGTGCTGCTCCTCCAGGTCTCTGTGTCACAGTCTGTAATGACCTGGGTTCTTGGTTTATTTTGCTCAATGTCTTGGTTTATTTTGTTAATGTCATAGTGTCTAGCCAGGTGCCTGACAGGTAATAGGCACTTGAGGCATATAACAGATTTCCTGGCTTGGCAGTTAACTTGCTTCTCTCTCGCCCAACACATGCACACACTTTGGCTTTGCAAAAAGATAGCTCTGCTGCTGCCATCCCTCAAGACTTCCCTCAGAGATGGTACTCAGGATGCTGAAAGTGGAAGCTCACATATTTCACTCTGTACTGTCTGCACATGCTGCCGTCTTCAGGTCTGAAATGAGCCTTCTGGAATCCTTGGGCTTTGTAAATGCTAACTATACAGCATTAATCGGATCTTGCATCTCTGGTGAATAACTAAGGCACCTTTGTGTTGAGATGCAGATTCTCCATTGAAGGGCAAATCTTTCATTTCAAACGTTTGAATAAGACTGGGTTTGTATTTATAAAATAAGTTATATAGGAGAGCATCTTCTGGGCCCAGAGCACTTTCATCTGATTGCTCAATAAATACATTTTCACTCATCCAAAGCTCTTGCCTCAGACTATTTTGCACTGAGGAAGTCAAATAAGTGACAGTAGCTCTACTGAATTCCATTTAATTTTACTCAATAATGTTCTGTTTCATTCCAGGGGTTTTCTGGGCCCATGTATACCAGCGATGGGTTGACAGCGCCTTGTTTGAGATAAGGTGGGTTTGGGGTTGTAAAAGAAGCAGTGAGCAGAATACGGCAGAGTCTGGGGGTGACATAGATGCCACCTCTGCCCCCTCCTTGCTGTGTCATCTTGTCTAGGACACTTGTCCGAGTTTCCATTTCCTTGTCTATAAAATGGGAGGAGTAATGCCTATACCTATGGTTAATTATGAAGACAAAATAATATAATGAACATGAAAGCACTTAGCATACTGTCTAGCACATAATTCATGTTTTTATACATATAGCAGAGCTGAATTCAAGTTAGGTGTATATCATAGTCATTAGTTTTGTCACTCCAGCCAAGCTCAGTGTATAAAAGTCTATGGCTTTACTCTATTCTGTACATTCAGTAGGGGCTCAATAAGCACTTAGATTGTCATCTGTTATTGATTTCTCATCATCATCATCATCAACTGCACAATCCAGAAATAACTGCTAACAATTTTAGCGTATTCTCTGCCTCCTACCACTTCTGAATATACCCATCTTGAATTGCTTTCATTTGACTGACTAGGGGCAGGAAAGGACACTGCTGAGAAATATATCAGGCCAAAGAGGGAGGGTGAAGGAAAGACTGCCCATCATGCAGCCGTCTCCCCGGATGACCCCTCTTGGCCTTCCAGCCCCGGACCTGCCCTGAGTCAGGGAGTCTGACAGCCAAGCATTGGTGCTGGGCCCTGCAAATCCCTCTCTGCCCCAGTTAGACAGTGCAGAGCAGCGGGAAATATGGCTGGCGTTCAGGTAGTAGAGCCCCTGTCCTCTCGTGGGATTGGTTGCTGTCAGCTATTCCTAGTGTGAGTAGATCACCCAATCTCTCCTGGCTGCACACTCCAAAGAAACCTACTTATCTTGCAAGCAAACCCTAACTTAAGCCCACGTTGCTTCCTGCAAGTGGCTTTCCACTGAGGCCGCTGTTACTGTCCTCCTGGTTCAGCCACATCCGCATCGCTCTTGGCTAGGTCCTTCGTGGCCCCTGAACAGTCGTGCTGCTGATGGAGAGGGCCAGGCTATGAAGCTGTTTTATTTGTCAAACAGACATCCAGTCAGGGTCAGGGCAGGGCAGGATCCAAAGAGAATTGTTGCCCCACTGGTCAGGAGATACTGTAAGGAAAGTTCTTCAGAGTTTGGATTCCTGCTAACCTTATTTTCTTGCTGGGAATCCTTAGGCAGTTTACTTTGCTTTCCCAAGCCTCAGTTTCCCTGCTTTGTATGGTCCTACAGGTGTTCTCCTTTTGTGTATCAATCCCCGTGCTATGGACTTTATAGACATTATCTCAACCAAGCTCAGAATTTCATTGACAGGGCTGTTGTGTACAAGAGTGGAAGGAAAGAGGGAGGTATTGAAAGAGATCCAGGGATCACCGTGAGGAGAAGTGTGCATGCAGTTCATGTTGCCACCAGCACTCGTGGAAGCAGCAGTCCTCACCTGCCTGTCATGATGCCATGGGGGGGGGAAGGTCCAGAACAATCCCATGTCAGGTCTAGACAGCCCTGCCTGGCTCACTGCTTTATAGGTGAGAAAATGAGGCCCTAGGTGGGGTCGGACTTATACAAGGGGTGTTCATTTGCTCTTTCATTCATACATGGAACATCTCTTGTGCATCTGTTAGACACCAGGCCCTATGCTGTGTTTTGGGAAGACAAACAGGCCTTGAAGACACACTCCTGCCTTCAGGGAGCTTCTGCCACCATAAGAGGAGTAGAAAGCCAACTATGAGGATGGATGAGAGGCAGCGGTTGGTGTGGACGTCTCTTTTCTCTATACTGGAATGGAAGAGAAGGGGAGAAGTAGAGGATAGAATGAGAGGGATCCAAGAATGTTTTTATTAGATCGCGGAGACTGGAGCACGTGACAGTGTGAAGAGAATGACCTTGAGGAAAAGGAGGGAGTGAAGGTGCAGGTGAGAGACGATGACTGATGTGCAGGGGCTCTTAAGTGTGGATGGGAGAAATCAAGAAGCCGTCTGGAGAGACATTACTCTCAAGCAAAGGTTTTTAAGACAGAGGCATGGAGGGAACAAAACATCCCACTGCACACAGGAGTTGTGTCCTGGGGCCACAGGTGGCTGGAGGCTAAGGATGCACCATGGACACACCATGGTGGCTGCACTTCCTGGCAGGTCTTCCTGGTCTGTGGGTGTTGGAACTGCCTTGGCGAGATGCTGTCAGCATGGGGCTCCCAGGGCTGGAAGAAGCTCTCTGCGAAGGAAGGGGTCTGAGAATTTGCCAAGGGACCCAGTTAGTGGAGTCTGCAGGGGTCTTTCAGGTAATTCCCTGTCTCTGCTAATATCCCAACTAGCTGTGTAGTAGACAGGAATCATATAAAGATCAAAAGATAAAAATTAGCTGGTGAATAGTCATCCCACCACTATCCCTGAGCCTGTAACCTAGGAATAATCTAATTGAGTCTACAGTGTGATCACTTGCCTAGCCAACTGCGTGAAGGACAGTTCCCCTCATACCAGGAAGATAGAGAGAAATTGAGATACATGGATAAGGCTGGGCAACTTCGTCTTATCTTCTAAGAAGGTGAACTTTTTCCTCTATGGACATAAATGTGGATGGGACAGAGCAGAATTCCCTCTACCAGCAATAGGAGCTTTTATAGACAGACAGAATGTGGAAGTACCTTGATGCCCAGTTCTCAACCCTGTGGCTCAAGGACTGAAGACCTGGTCCTGTACCCAGTGGTCCAGGGTCTCTCTTGTGGTCTGGCTGTAAAGGACATAGCAGCAGAAATGATAGTTACAGCCAAGCTCCCAGAGTGGGAGCTGATTCTGAGACATCTCAAGGCAGGGAACTACCTTGGCCATTGCCTCTAAGCCATCCACATTCAAGTGCCCCTGTCAGTTTGCAAAAGAGACCCGAGAGACAGAAGCAGACTGGAGGGGCCCATCTTTCTGGTGGTGGTGGTTGTCGTTTTGGCTCAAGTGCCTTTTCTAAAGATCCCTGTGGGAAGCAGTTAAGGAGACAAGGAACTAGGACTCTGATTCATTCAAAGAACAAAATCCACTTGGAGACCTGGGAAGTTTTGGAAAGCGTGTGACTGGGGACCCTGTGCTTGATGGAGACCTGTGTCCACAAATGTGCTCTCCTCCGGCAGAGCTCAGTGGGAGACAAGCTGAGGGTGTCCTTCAGTTGCTCCTGAGGCAGAGATGCCTTTCTAACTGCCACCTGAGCCCCCAACCCCCTTGGATGAGTCTTCAGGAGGAAGCTGGAAACACTTATTCCCAAACAACCAACCCACAACCCGTCCATCAGGGAATTCAATCATCGCCATCCATTTCTCCAACCTTGGGTCCCTAAGTTGACCAAGACACAGTCCTTGCCCTCTGCGAGTTCCCAACCCATCTGAGGAGCCACAGATGGCCCCCATGGATCAAACTGAAAACAAGTCAGAGGTTTATCACCAAGAGGCAGATCCAGTGAGGTGGCAGAGTTTACAGAAGGAACAAATTAGGAGTCAGGGGAGCAGGAAATGCTCTCTAGAGGACAAGGGTCTTCTGCTGAACCCTGCTGCAGCTTGTCCCTGCCTTAGAGATCTGTACTGGACCCTGTAAAAGACAACAATCGTGACAACCCATTTGAGGTGGGTAAGGGTGACCTTCCCTTTGGCGCATCCTTCTCAGTGCTGCTGTTTGACTAAGCTGGGATTTTAGCTGAACTTTACGTGGACCTCCAAATTTCTTGGTTGTCCCCAGACCAAGATCCCACAGGTGTCAGGGAGGGTCTTGCCATTGCACAGGCTACTGTCATTCGCTATGCTGAAGGGGCGTCTGATGTACCACTCTGGCATCAGGCTGAGGGGCAAGAAAAGACTATTCTAGATGAGCTGACACTAAAACTAACATGAACACAGCATTCAACACACAAAACCCTTTGTAGCGGGTAAGACAAGTGTGATTATCACGTCCATTGCACAGATGAGGAGACTGAGGCTTACTTTGCAAGGTCAGGTATACAGCCATGGCCCTACATGTAGCTGATACAAGGCAGAGCAGGGATGTGTGCTTGGGAAAGTGACTTCTAGTCCTGGGTCTTCCTGTACACTGTGATGCCATCACCCCATGCAGGAACAATGGTCCTAGTACTGTTGTTACTACTGCTGGCTAACGATGACCGGATACCTACCATGACCCAGGCATTCCTAAGCACTTTGTGTGAAATATTCCATTTATGCGTCCTAGCTCTTTGGAGGGAGGTGTTTTATCCCTCTCCTACAACTGAGTAAATTAAGATGCTGAGGGAGACTTGGGCGCTTGCTCAAAGTCACAGAAGTTGTAAGTGTGACTGTCTAACCCTGGTCTGTCAAATTCTGAGCTCATACTCGTGATCACTTTGCTACACTTGCACACAGAGTGGATGCTGATGACTGATTGATTAGTTGATTGGCGTGTGGGGCCGGGGCCCAGAGGAGGCTGGTGGGGAATGGGAGCCCAGGTCTTTGGCTGGAGGTCGGGGGAGGTTGCTGCCTGCTGCCCAGTGTTCCTGTTGTCTCAGCTGCCTCCCAGGACCCTCTGGGGTCCCAAGAAAAAGCCTGGACCCCTGAGGAAGGACAGGCCCGAGGATGAATCCAGCGAGGTCTTCCCGTTACCGAGAAGTATTGGAACTGCATATAACGAGGGCCGGGTTTTCAGAGCCGTCTCTGTGCCTTTCATCTGCTCCCTCTGTGAAGTTTCTGGGAAGAGTCTGGTGCCGAGATTTGGGGTTTTCGTCAGTTCTGCACTGTCTGAGACCTTCACAGAGGCAAGAAAGTAGCCTGGCTTCTTTGTGTTCATAGCAACTCAGACTGCTTTTCTTGGCTACTGGATTCCAAAAAATAATATCCTCAGGGCTTATTCACAGCAATATGGTGATAGAGTGCTGTGTCCTGCTGTCCTCATCTCAAGAGGCAGCGGTGGTGCCAGATGTACTCTCCTCACCAAACCCTAGCTGCAGCTGTATGACCCTCTGTCCGCAGGGCCGTCCACCTATCAACAGCCAACTGGCCCCATGTGGAGTGATGATACAGTAGCAACACAGCCATCCACCTGTCCATCTCATGCTAGAGGTGAGGGTCACAGGAGGCTGGAAGCCTGTTGACACATCTCCAGATCCTCCTGCAGAGGTTCCCCACCTTTTCCCCATCCTAGCACCTGCAGAATCTACCATACCCCATCAGTAACAGCTGCTCATGGAACCAGGCATTCTTGGAGCGGATCTCTGGCGGGGGGGTTGTTTGAAAAAGCCCCTGACCTTAAGAATCTTACCTACAGGTGACTCAGGAAAGTGGGGCTTCAATAAAGAACCCCTAGGAGCCTCTGTCCCTAGGCTGTTTTCTGACCTGTCTTTGACTCCCCAGTGGTCTCTCTGTGGCCCCAGTCTCAGCTTCCCTTGCAGCAGGGCTGACTGGAGGCTTATTTGTCTGTCTCTCAAAGTGTGTTCTGAGGAACACTGGATCAGAAACACCTGAATCCTGACACAGGATTCGGGTGTTTATGACAGCTGCATCACAGGCAGGAAGGAGAAGAGCACTCGCCTTGGGGCTCGGGGACCACCACAGCCTGTGTCCCTGGCTGGCTTCTCTTTCCACACCTGCGTATATCCAAGAACTTGCCACAGTTTGCCTTGAGGAGGTAGGGTCTTTCGATGCTCAGACAGGGAAGATGAAACATGATGATGTTCAGATGACGAAAATAGACCTTGCAGTCATAAGTTATTAGATTTCCAAAAGGCTGTTGAACAGGGGATAACGATAACATATTACTATATCTGAAAGAAGGTATTATATTTTTCCAGTGCAACATTTATGATATGATATATACAAGGATTACAGTACTTTTTTTCAGGGGATAAGATATTGAGGGTTACTTTGTTACTTGATATTTGCGATGTTTCCGATTGACATGAAGTTCTGCTAATTTCTTATGACTTGTTAGTAATTATCCTGACCTAGACTTTCTGATCTAGAATTTCTAGGAGGGGGATCATCCGGGGGTGATCTGTACTCTTAACAAACATGCCAGGTAGATTCTTGTATACTCATTGAAACTTGGAAACCATTACCCTTAACCTAATTGCTCTAAATCTTGACTGCGTAATGGAATTACCTGAAGAGATGTAAAACAGAAACTAAACACAACGACAACAAAAAAGATGCCCAGAGTGCTACCTCCAGAGGTATTGATTCGGCATTTCTGGGGGTCGTGCCTGAGCATGCCTAGTTTGCTGTTAATGTTCTGTTCCCCAGTTGACATGAATGTGCAGCCAGGTTGGAGAACCATGATCTCAGCCACTGTGCCTATCTGGGCCCTGCATGTGCACGAGTGTGAGAGTGTGTCTCCTGGGCTGATTCCAACCCTTGGAGACATGTATGGCTGGGACCTGGGCTTGCTGTAACAAAAACAGGGTGGTTTCCCTCAGAATGCCTCCATCTGGCAATCAGACTTGCATGGCTGTCTCTACTGTGTTCAGAAGATCTTTCTGGAAGCCGGAAGGGGAGCTTCTGTCCCCTTGTCTTGTTGCCTCTTCTGCCTGGCTCTGTGAAGGCATGAGTTCTAGAACCGTGGAGCCGTGGGTAGCGGTTGCTACAGAACCATGAGCCCTGACATTCCATGTAGCTTCTGCATGTCAATGTGGGGATCTAACAGAGCCCTCCTGCCCACCATGGGCACACACAGTGTATGCACCTGGTGGAACAAGCAGGGAGGCCTGTCTTCTCTCCATCCTGGATCTGGGGTTAAGATGTTCTCCTCCACACATACCTCCTGTGTTCAGAGATGATCAATTTATTGCCCATCTTTTATTAATCAAAGACACATGTAGCTGTTTAGCAGGGCTTCTGACTCCCGGTAGGCAAGAAGTCTTTATAGCCTGAGTCTCTAGAAATCTCACCCAAAGCCAAGGAGTCGCGTCCTGTCACTGATCTGTGTGTGTCCTTGCTGTTTGACCTTTCTAAAACAGTTGAGGACCTCGGGGATGTCCTGCCCAGGTTCCACCTCCTCTCTTGATTCCCTCTCATTTTTTCCTCTCTGTGTCATCTTCAGCAAGTCCCTTAACCTTTCTGATAGAACAAATAACTTGGCCTCACTCTTTCCCCTGGGAAATGAGACAGATGAACTCAACTACCTTCGAGATTCAAACCATTTTCTTTAGCCTCAGACACTTTTCTTAGGGTTTTTCTTAGGCAAATCCTAATATATAAACATCTAAATTAGAGCCACTCTGGTAAAGGGAGAAAGAGGGACCCCCGACTCCCCTTACTCCAAGGGGCTCCACACCATCTCTTGAAAACCACTGCCCTAAGTGATTTTCAATGGGGCATCATCCCTCCTTGGATGTAGGGGGTTGCCCCATCCAAGTCTTGGGAAATTTAGACAGCACATGCACTTTGATAAAGCATATCTCAAGATGGCCATCGCTGTTATTTGTTTTCTGTTGTGATATTTAATTTATTTTCAAATTTCAAGTAATATGAAAGGAGGGGATGGATTGCAACATTTATGAAAAGTGGTCTTGGTTTATAAAGGTTGCACTCCATTGATCTCAATCGGTGTTTTGCGAAAGGTGTCACAACCCATTAATAGGTCACGGAGTCAACTGACTAGGTCATGACCAGTGCTCCTTCAATAGAATATTGTAGAATAGAATAGAATACAAAAGATCAGAGTTAGGCACACATAGTAATGCTGAAGATTGTTTAGTAAGCTGTTGCTTCCCTTACATATTTGTGTGTGTGAACTGGGTCTATTGGACATAATGCAAAAAATATGACTCTTCCTATAGGCTGCAATAAAAAAAATAAAAAAAAATTTAAAAAAGGTCAAGAAGCACCAATCTGGGTGGAGGATTCCTGGACTTTTTTGGGGTTTCAACCTTGGCTCATACCTGCATCTGGAAGGCCTCTGACCTCCTGTGCCAAGCAGAGCATTGATGGGCAGAGCAGCCAGGCCTAGCAGTGTGCCAGTATGAACCCCTCCCCTAGAGCAAGTTCAGCACCCGCACACCATCTAACAAGTCCACGTCTCCTCCAGGTACCTGACAGGAATCGAGGAGTTGAGAATGAGCCAACTGACTTTGCCCAACCCCGTGGTCCTGGGAGCTAACCAGACATGTCTAGTGCAGGTTAGTGAAGTGGCTATGCAAGGAGGTCTGGAGGCCTCTCCCGGTCACCCCCAACAGCAGAGAGTCTTGCTAGCCCCAGGCCTCCTGGCTCCTGCAGGCTACTCTCAGGAGCCCATCTGAGCTGCTTCCCAGTCACGGTCCAGTTACTTCAGTTTCTGAGGCTGTCAAGATGCTAAGGATATGGACCCTGCACTCCCAGGTCCAAGTGCAGCAGGCCATGGTCCAGGCAGCCTGGAAGATTTAGGCTCAAGCTGCAAGGAGTCCTGGTGCTTTCCTGCTGAGTGACTACTCTGTAGGGCGGGGGTCTCTGCTTCCAGCCCTGGGTCACATGGGGTGGTAGACCAGCCTGGTAGGGAGGCCACCACTGCCCACCTAACTTCCCAGCCTGGGAGGGATCAGTCTGAACATAGAGACACCCCCCCCCCCCCCCCCCCCCCCCGTCATGTGGCTTCCCTAACTTCCCTCCCCGAGTTCCCTTCCTTCCCTGATCTTGGCAGGAATAGAGCTGAGGATCAGGGAACAGACCTTCTTCGGACAACCCAAGGCACCTCTCCAGAGTATAGCAGTGTCTGGGTTCTCTCCACCCTCCTAGAGAAGATGAGGAGCTACCTTGTGCTCTAAGTTACTCTGTGTACCAGACGTCAGTGGGGAAGACGAGAAGGGATGGGCAGCCGCTCCAACAATTCCCCTCTGCTTTTGCTCATAATTTTCTCGCCAGCTCTCAGCACAGCACCTGGCCAGTAATGATAATACTAACAACAGCCAGCATTTATGTAGCACACAGAATGTGACTGACTCTGTTAGTAATTCATTCAGTCCTCACAATAACACCATGTGAAAGTGAATATTATGATTATCCCCAACTTTCTACAATAGGAAATAGAGGCACAGAGAGGTTGACTGGTACAAGGTCACACAGCTAGTGAGTAGTGAAGCCAAGTCCCTAACTCAGGCAGTGAGACTCCGAGAGTCACTTTACCACCAGGCTATGATGCCTTTCTGCACAGCCATGTCTTGGTGCATATTAGTTGAATAAATGAATTTCATTTCATTTATAATGCTGAATTCATGGACTTTGATTTTCACCTCTCTGTGGGTACTCAGAAAATGTAGGGCAAGCCAGCATGTCTTCCTCTGTGGGCCAGGGCCTACCAGAAAGCTTCTGTTTGAGCTATCCACCTGGAGGAAAGGGCCTTAGACCTGGGCCCATGTCTCCTTCCTGAAGAGGAGATGTTCATGGACCAGTGAGAGGCCGAGCATCAGATTGTCCTCTCTGGGTGCTCACCCATGTCGAGGCATTGTGTAGAGATGTCTCAAGTCTGCAGAGTCTGTGAGCAGAATGCTCCTCCTGTGCTCCGAGCCTCAGAGACCCCAAGTCCTGTGGAATGCCCTCCCAAGACCCTTTCTGGGTGTAGAAACAGGCTCTAAGGTGCACTTTGAAAATCCATTAGTTGCCGGGCTCGGTGGCTCAGCCTGTAATCCCAGCACTTTGGGAGGCTGAGGTGAGTGGATTGCCTGAGTCCAAGGGTTCAAGACCCACCTGAGCAACTTGGCAAGACCTCATCTCTATGATAAATTAAAAATTAGTCGGGCATGTTAGCACACACCTGTAGTTCCAGCTACTTGGAAGGCTGAGGCGGAAGGATCGCCGGAGCCCAGGAGGTCGAGGCTGCGGTGGCCGGGAGCAGCCACTGCACTCCAGTCTGGGTGACAGGGTGAGACTCCAACTCAAAAAAAAAAGAAAAGAAAATCCATTAGTAGAGCAAAAACTCCTGATTGTGGAAGAAAGTCTAGATGCCATGGAAGATTCTGAGCCCCCCCCAAGAAGACTTGTCTGACCTTGTGCGGGAGGTGTCAGTGTGGGTGCCTTTCCAAGCCCATAGCTGACAGAGACAGATAAGCATGGGACCCTATTCACGGCATCCTGGACGCAAGAGTTTTTTTGTTCAAAACCTTTGCTTATTTTGTCTGGCTGCAGGCCGGTACCACCTCCTTCCTCGGCCGCGGGTGCCCATGGAGCACGACTGGGTTGGTAAATTAAGAATTTACCAGATGGAAAGGACTAATTTTCCCCCCTTTTCAAAATCATGAGCATGACGGTTTTTTGCACACATTCCGCCGGACACATGCTGCATTCTTAATACAGAGCATCGAGACATCATAAAGGCTTCACATCTTTCATGTGATAAATATTTTTACCGTCATGCTCAAGAAATGGATTTTGTTTGAAAATGGCCTATTTCCTTTGATGACTTCTTTGACGTGGATTCAAAGCCTTTCCCTGATCCTGCCGGGGCCTGGGGTTGGGAAGGCCTGTTTGTTAACTTTTTTTTCCGAAGGACAAATCCACTTCCCCCTGCCGCAATACAGCTGCAACCGCTGGGACTGGGAGATTTACGACTTAGGACAGTAATGAAAAGATGTCCGGTGAGCCAACAGCTGCCAGGAGGAATGGCACGCTCAGCCCTGGACCCCTGAGGCTGGAGGAGGGTGTGTGAGCAGACCCCACCCTCGCCCAGGGCCCTGGCTCCCATTCTTCAGTCTCCAGTGTAAATTGCTCTTAAAGATTCAGATGTGGGCTATTTAACCGGAGTGAAATCCCTTAATATTTCTTCTTGCAAGTTTGTTTTTACAAGTGTTCTTCTCTCATCTTTGAGATGACATATTTTTAATGCTCTTGCTACATGCGATGAGCAGCCACTTGGGACTAGAAGAATCTGTTTTCAGGATGAGCTTTTGTAGGCTGCTGCAGGCTTCTGTAACTCTCTGTGTGTGTGTGTGTGTGTGTGTGTGTGTGTGTGTGTGTGTGTGTGTGTGTCTGTCTGTCTCTGTGTGTGTGTCTCTCTGTCTCTCTCTGTCTCTCTCTCTCTCTCTGACTCTTTTTTACTCTTTCATTTTCTGACACATACATACACACAATGGCTTTAACCCAATTACTGGCCTAAATGTATACAAATAACTCAAAGAACAAGAATTGTATCATGCACTGTTTAATTATTTCACATACAGAAGATGTGCCTCTCTCCCCCACTACCCTCAACAGGGCTTTTCTGCTCCCCCACCTCCCACCACCCCCAACCAGCCCTCCTGAGATTCCTCTGCAGCTCCAGTCCATTCTACTTCCTGCATATTTTTATAATCCCTCAGGACATAGATGAGGAAGAAATTTTTTTTTAGAAATATTTATTGAGCACCTACTATATGACAGCATGGTACACAAAAATGTCTGCCCTCTGGGCAAACCCTTCAGGAGCTTTTCTGTCTTCTCAATAAATCCTGCTTTCTTAAAAAAAAAAAAAAGTCTGCCCTCAAGAAGCACAGTGTTTACAACACCGATCAACACATAGATACCTACACACATACACGCTTAGTCTAACTTCAGAGCTCAGTGCGACCCTGAAGAGTGCACGAGTGCCAGGAAGGAATGATTGGCTCTAAGCCACAGTTGACTGAAGAATCCGCAGAGGAGCTGGCTTTTATGCAGGGTTTAAAAGTGGGTAGAATTGGCCGGGCTCAGTGCCTCAGCCTGTAGTCCCAGCACTTTGGGAGGCCAAGGCAAGTGGATTGTTTAAGCCCACAGGTTCGAGATCAACCCGGCTTGGTGAGACCTTGTCTCTACCAAAAAAAAAAAAAAAA